>NC_133769.1:117906367-117967151 GCF_003597395.2 Chelonoidis abingdonii
TACAGTCGATGTGTAAAATGTGATGAACTGATGAATGATTTGATCTACCAAGTCTGGCGAGAAATAATTATAAGAGATATACCTTCTATTAACTCGTAGGCTGGGTGCTTGACGTGTTTCGTTGTGATGGTGAGAATAGCAATTATGGATCCATCTATTACTTCGTTCAACAGTTGATGAACACCATGTTGTGCCAATAACCATTCACGCAGTTGTCCTGACTAGAGTTCACGTAGTTTACCCATATAGGGTTATACTCACCTTAGCCCAATGTGAGATACAGACGATTTACACATGGACGTGAGGGCCTCGTATCTAGATTGTACAGACATGGTTGAGAGTCTTACCTACCTACAGTGGGCTTGAGGCATGAGTAGCTGCTCTCGGAGTGACTTTCCAGATCTAAATTTCAGCCTGACACTGCTTCATCCAACACGTGCGACCAGTCTCTATCTGCGTTTGGGTGCAGGGCCGGCACGGGACTCCGCTGCACGGTCAGCACACAGTAATAAAAGTTACGGTTTCCTCTTGTTTCGTACTCGGAAAACGCATTACTGAGCAAGTGCTTCTGTCATCTAGGATCTACGTGACATGATTCGCGCGTTGAGTTCCAATCAGTGGCTTTGCCACCTTCAAGAGAAGAGTATTTGCAGAGGGTACGCTGAGCATTTGTGATGGACGCAGAGATTGTGTATATGTGTGAGGCGACATATGATCCATTTGTCGTGGTATTTATCACTTTGGGATCTTTAAAGGATAGCTGCTGAGTGATAGTGTGAACGACAAAGTGGTATCTTCAGTTACTGTTGTTTAGTCATACTTCAGCAGTAGGTTTGTTTTAAGAAATGGACTTTGAAGGAAGACTGAGACGAGTTCAAGTGGTGAAACTTGGATTGTAAAATCCATGGAGGAATTGGATTGGCTCTTTATGAGAGCATGCATCCACGGAGACGTTGGGACACAGGTAAGAGAGGGAATGACCTTGCGACTTCGATCTTCAAGCAAGGAAAATGGGAGATTAATGGTGCTTCCTCGGGCGATAAGACTGCGCATAACTGCAATTCATACAGGCACTTGCAAACAGTAGGCAATCCTAGTCGGTCTGTTTTAAATTTGCGGTTCGCGCTGTTCGGGGATCCATACCTGACTATTTCATACAGCAGCTGTTTCGACGACAAGTGTGTGGAACTTAGAACGTGACCGACCAGTCGTGGTAAGTGTAGCAATTGGAGGTACGTCTTATAGTATAAATGTCCTTGTAGTTGATTTCTGTTCCACATTTCTTTCAAGCTTAAGAAGCCGTATGAGTCTGACTCAAGCTGTCATCTTAACTTTACGCGCTCATACATCTTGTGTTATTTGTAACATGATAAGTCTGTCGTAATTTTATTAGTCCTAAGGCATGTTGTCAGGCGGACCATTGTTTTGATATCATGTGATCCATTGATATTGTTTTTGGCTAAGCACGTAGATTAAGTTAATAGAGGGGAATATAGAATAAAAAAGAGGGTTTCAGTAGAATATTATTACTTCAGTTTTGCTTGGTGAAACAGATCCTGGCAAAACAAGATTAGACAGGAGATATTGTCCTTTGTTTGTTATAAATTGTGAAGTTATAGTGTGTTGGGGGATAGCACAGCCCACATATTTGGCCGCTCTGAGCATACAAACCTTGAAGATGTATTCATCCCAGATCTAATTATTTTTGTTTTTGTATTTATTTGTGCAAGACAACTTGGACGTGATGAAAGTTAGTCGGAATATGTAGCTAGAGGGGCCAATCCTGGCTGTATAGTGTCACTAGGTAACGTAGCGCAAAAAGCTATATTGTCTTAAGTAAGTACGCTAGTAATTGCTTCTCCAGAGAGAATTCTGGGTTGTCTGGTTACACACTTTATAAGTTACAACAGGGATATGAGGTGTTTAATAGCTTATGTTGTAAGTCTGTGTAGGTGTATGAGGATCTTAAGTGTGATGCTTGGATTTTTTACGGTCCTTTACTATACTAGTATGTATCAGCGGGTCTCCTTTTATCACTGGTTGACTGGGCTAGAGAGATGTGGTGTATCATCTTATAGTATTGTGTAGTCAATTCTATAATTAAATGTACAGTATTAACGGTGTATGTGCTGTATGAATGCGTAATGCATGCTCGCTTATTGTGACCAGTTTCACTGTGCTCTACTCTATGGGTTGCTGTAGTGTTGGGCGCGAGCGTTCTATAGACTTCATAAAAACAGCTACAAGGGAGTAGCTGTGCTTAGGTCGTTGGGAGACGCAGCTCCAATGGATGGTTTGTTCTAACTGACTTTACGGTAATCACATTGTGTTTGGTCGGAGGTGTTGTTTTCCTACAGTCCCCTAAGAAAAGTTGACAGAACGGCCTGTATTACATTACGCCATGTAAAGATAAGCCCATAACATTTGATGGTTAACAAGATGCTCACTGTGGGTTTTATCTATTTAGCTGGTGTTCATCCAAGGTGCAATAGAAAAGGGAATGTCTAGAATGTGGTTAGAGCTATCTGTGCGCGGTGTGGAAAAGAGAGAATACTTGTTGTGGGACATAACGATTCTGTGGAGGGAGAAACTTGTCACTGGTATTGTGCTAGTAGTGAATTGTTTTTTTTCCACTGCGCGAGTCGTGAGACAGAAACAGCTCTATGTCACTTTGAGAGAAGGCAGGAGAATATTAGCTCAAGTGATTATGTGTGCTGCAAGTCGCGAGGGGAGTGATTGCCAGTGAGGAAGTGAGTGGTTATATTCAGCATGACAAACGAGTGAGCTGGAGTTGAGACAAGGTTAACTTATTATTCTGGGGTGGGGAGGACGGTTTACTATGAAGGAATAGATGACTGGTATGTAGTATAAACAAGTCCACACAAATATGAGTAAAGATCGGGCGGGAGTGTCCCGATTTTTGTGGTAGACCGGCTATATTGATGTTGTAGAATTGGTGTGTCGGAGGCACGAAATTTCAAGGCTGATTTTTCGTGTTTTGTACAATTTAACAATAATATGGAAAAACATCATATTTAAATATTATAACACTACACTATTGTAATTCAGAAAGAAGGGGAGCTACATGGAGCGTGGGTTGCGTAGGATACTATGTAATTAGTATGTCCGAACAAGGTGTTGGAGGGCTCGCTGGACTTTCTTGTTGGCATAGTGCAGCGCTTGTGTGTGGCGGTGTCCATGGGTCGGATAGCTATATGGTGTGTCATTTTTTTGATCAAGAAAAAAATTTAGGGGCAGTTCGTGTGCAAGTGGCTCTCTGACAGTGCTTCAAGAAGATGACATGAAGGGGGACTAAGGCTACCGCAGTATTGACTGAAAAGGAAATGGGGAATGTAAGTAGAAGCACGCGAGTTCCAGGAGGGAGGAGTGCGGATTCTTTATTATTATTGTTTATGTGGAGTTGATGGAGATGATGACTCACCTCTGTGAATACCGTTCTCTATAAGATAAGTCACCAATATCGGGAAAGATTTAAGGTTGTGATAGGGAGATATAAGTCGTTATGTTTCTGTGATTAGCTTGTTCAGAGGTTAGTAGTGATGGGAAGTTTGAGAGTCGGAGTGGATGAAGACATGCGATGTATTAGGGGTGCCTCAGGTGAATGTGTCTGCAGCAGGGTGGACCTGGGTAGACGCGAGGCCGAGGAAGGCAAAACAATTTGGATTGGGGATAGAAGCTGGTGTGAGAGGAGGGGCTTTAACAAGTGACAAGAGGGAGGAAAATGGTAATGACGCAGGCAGCCCTGTTTGTGGAGCTCTTCCTGAGAAGCTGAGGAAGGTTTCTCTTGTCTCGTGCGGGAAGCTTCTCTCTGGATCTTATTTTATGTATATATATTGGATGTTATAGTTATAATTTTATGTACAAACAGAAATCAAGCTGGAAATATTTGTCCTGGCGGAACGTCCGATTCAACTGGAATGAATATGCTGCTGCTTTCAAAGGTATTGGGGTACTAATTGGACTGAGCGTGGGCTCATCGATGAGTTTGTGGAATCTCTACTCTGTCTTTCAGGTAACATTCAGATAAAATGCATTCCGTGATTAAGAAGACTGGTTGAGCTTTTACAGGCTACTTGCCTGAGGGGCTGGGAGAATACTCAAAGGAGGAGGTCATCAAGTCGCAGGTTGCGCCCGTGCGCCTGCGATGGGCAGGACCAAGATATGGTTAAGCGATGGCGCGAGGTGAGTAGACACGACAAACTCGTCGCATGCTGGACTGCGCAGCAGCGTGCCCGATTCGAAGCGTCGATGGCTCCAGATGTGTTCTGGCATGGTTGTGTTCAGGGCAGGCAGAAGATCGATGCACGTTGCAGTGCTGCTGCGCAGTGCTGCAAACGACGTGATTGTTGGTTGTTAAGATAGAGAAGTATCTTCTCTAGAATGCATGTGCATGGTAGAGTGTATGGTAGTAAGCTGCCTTTTTGAGGCAGCACAGGATTGCCAGTAGGGGTTGCGAGGCCAGATGTCGAGTCGGTGGGGAAGATGGTACGTTGCTCGGTGCAGTCTGATGAAGTCCGCTTGATAGCGTTCAAGGATGTGCGTCGCCTGCCCTGCGCCGCGGTGCCTCGCACACACACACTTCGCCCTTACGAACAAGCACAAAAAGCCCTACTCAGTAACACTGTGATGGCAGGGATTCGGAGTTGGCTGTGCACCGCAGAATTATGTGCATTCGTACCAATGGAGTGATCAGCAATGGAGGTTGAGCGATCTATGAGGCGAATATGAATGAGAACTTCTCAAACATAACTGACATAATAGAAGGTATGCTAACCTGAATAATGCGATATATTGTGATTATAGGGATATGGATTTGAGCCAGCCAGTTTCTGACGTGAGGATGTCGAGGTTAGAGATTGAATGAAGAGCTCGTGAAGACAGGACAAGTTATTGTGGGAGCATCGCTAGCAGCTGTAATAATAGCAGGAGGAGTCGGTGGCATGCGGACTCCTGCGCTTTTACGTGCGTGGGGAAGTTCTGGGTGCCAGCTGCACAGAGTGCAGGAGATTTGCCGCAGCAGAGAAGTAAGTGTTCGTGTACAGAGATTTGACTCGCCTCAGAACTCCGAAGAATGATCTGGCTGAGGGATGGCTGCCAGTTGAGAGAAGACCAACTGGGCGTGGCGAAGGAGCCGCAGTGCCCCAGGCGTCGGACTCCCGAAGACCACTGGCCGGAAAGGAAGGCGGTGGAAGAGCGTCAAGGGGTGTCTTGGGCAGCTTGCCAAAGTTGCCTAGGCATGGCCCTGGCAAGGAAGGGAGGCATGCGGTGCGAGCGAAGTCTGCACACGATAAGCCTGAGGACCGCGAGGGAGGTGCAGGCTGTTTCGCCCTCTGGCGCGCGCGCTGGCTCTAGGGAGGTGTGAAAAGGAAGGGCAGTGCAAGTAGTCTGGGCTGGAGAAAGATGGCTGCACAGGGCTGGGCTATGTGGGGTGGTGGTGAGTGGAAGATGGCTGAGTGGGTGGACGCAACCACCAGCTGGACGTCGTGGAGACGGAAGGAGGGTGTGGCGAAGTGTCCGGGGCGGGTGGCCCGCAAGCTGCACTCCGGGAAGTGGCAGAGAAAGCAGAAGCTGGGGTGTTCTATGGGTTTCGTGGTGAACTGTGCGTTTACTCCGGCGGGACGAAGATTTTTTGGTGTGGTCTGTATTGTTACAGACATGAGGTTGGCTGATTTTATTTTTAAGAGGGTAAATTGACTATGGGCATCTGGCACCTTTTCACTTCGAGCATGCTGATCTAGGCAACCCTCCTTTTGCGCAGCGTGAATGGGAAGGTGCTAAAAAAATCAACTTGAGGTGATGTATGTGTCTCCAATATTCCCTTTTGGCGCACAAATAAAATATCAAAGAGACATGTATTACTGTGATCAACGACTTTCACAGAAAGATACCAGTGCATAACGCTGCAAGAATGAGGCAACTCAATGAGTGATAAGTTTCCCCAGTAAGTCGTGTTATGTTTGTGCGCTTGACAAACAACAAATGGGATGTTTGCCCTCGCCCTTTTCGCCAACCTCGTATTGGTAAGTGCTTTACCTATTGTGCCCCTCCAAGGTTCTTGTGGGTGTTGATTACTTGGGTGATAACTTGCCAAGTCAAATAAAACCCCCAAGAAGTGAGCATTGTACTTGTCTGCAACACCTTAATCCTTTATGCTTATCTTACAGCTGGTCACTTCAATTTACAGACTCTCTGTGCAACTTTCTTGCTTAAGGGTGTGAAAAACACACCCGAGCGCAACAGTTTCAGCGCTTGTAAAGTTGGCAGTGTAGACAGTCACAGTGGTTGTGGAGCTTGTTGCTCCAGCACTGGGAGTACGCCCTCTTGTGGAGGTGGTGTTTTTTAGGTGCTGGGAGCTTTCTCCAATGCTTGCGGCCTGCAACCATTGCAAGGCCACGTGAAAGCGCTGCACACAGCATGCTCTCTTAGCCTATATTGCTCCTAGTAAGCACTCTAGCCTTATGGCTCAGATTATTAACGCCAGATTTACTGGGACTCAAGTGATGTTAAGAGTTTGAACAGCCACATATTGCTCTCGCCAGTTCCCACAGATGGATAAAGGCAAATTACCATTTACTATAGTACTACCTAAGAATTCCAGGATCTCCATAACATCTAAAACTGACTAGCTCGACGTACCCAAAACTTTGTCAATGGCAATGGACGTGCATTCCGTAATAAGAAAGATTGAACTCAGAACCTAAATCCCAATTGCTCTGGAAGCATTCATAGTACTTCCTCCTACACTAATTCTCTGCTCTCAACCACCTCAGCACTCGAGTCCCTTTAACACAACCCCGCACTGTCTCTATCCTTCCTCCTCCCTCCTATTCATCTAGTGTATCTGAGCAAAAAGCAAAAACAAGGAAATTATGATACTGGTATCATCTAGACAGGAGTCGCGTGAATCATCAAGCAGTGCCCAATATGTGTTGTACTTTGGACTTCTCCCGCCCTCAATCTTTTATACTTGATCACATAACTAGAAGGTAGGATAAGAGTGGATACTTCCTTCTTATTTTGAAGATACTGTTTCCGCACGGAAAAGATGTAATTAATCTACCTGAAAGGCATCTTATTATGCTTCCTGTTGCTTTGTCCCCAGAAAGGATGTTATAGCAAACAAACATACTCTCATTGAGACACAGTAGATATCAAAAGATGCCTGACAGAGCTAACAACCACATGGACTCCCGCCCGTGCTAAAGAACTCCTCAGACCTCAATTAGGACGAGATGTGGTCAGGATCTAGCTGCTATAAACTGTGAAAGAAAATGTTAAACTTCTCGCAGTACTTCAATCTGTACTAACATCTATTATGTATAAGCACCTTGCCTTCACGGCAGGGATAAACAGCTAGGTCTAGGGGTGGACTTAGCAAGTTCGCTAGGTGTGTGCAGTTGTGTGGGAGTTCAAGCTGTCTTGTAATAAGACTGATGTGTGGAAAAACTGGAACGTGAGTATTGGTCCTCCTCGCCTTATCGCTTAAACTCCTCACCAGCGTTGTGCGGTGTTGGGCACAACCATTGTTGTGCCAGCAATTTGTTTGCTCCGAGCCAGGATTTTACTTTCAGGAGCGTTGAGGTGCGTGGCATGGTATGTGCAGCCTTCCATGCATAGCACCTAGTCCCTGGCGCCATGTTGGTTTGTGTGTAAGGAGGCGCGTGGATGGCGTGTGCTAGCGCTCTCCCTTTCGCTCTTTCCTGTCTCTCCCGGATGATGCTATGTCATTCAAACTTCCCAGCTCAATAACCCTGATTCATCCACCGTTTTGGCAGCCGCAACATTGACTTCTCAAAGGTTATTGCTCTGCGGCGTTGAAATACTCTGTGTGAGAGTATAACAGCAGCCCCTACTTGCTTGCCCAGGAGATATATGTGTCTGACGTTACCGCTTCAGTCAGCCACCATACCACAAGTGTTGCAGCTGAACGCGTATTTCCCGTGTTAAGCATTCCAAACTGTGATGAGGTCGTACCGGGCGACTTCACTATAGCTTGAGATCGACAATACTGACACAACACTTTATTGTGGACATACGCATTAATAAATTGCGTGCTGGCTTCTTGGAAAATATGCTCTTCGTGCTCGCGTGACCATGAATGGCATTTACTTTGGTGGCTTGGGAATTAAGGAGCAGATGAAGTTGAATATATATTCCAGTGCACTGCGCAACAGGCGTATGGATACTATGCATCATTCCGGCTACATCGTTGCTCTGGCTATGGAGACAAGCAGTCAGTGACATGGTGGTACTCATTTGAAACTTTTCGGACATATAGAGGAGAAAAAAACAGTTTTCAATTTTGGTGGACTGGAGTGTTGCTGACCTCGCCCCTCACGCCCCACTGCCCGGCGATAGAATAGTGATCAACAAGAGTGAATAAGATGAGTTCGTGTGTCTGCTGGTGGAGAGCGTACGCTGAGCTCAATATTGCCACATCTGTGAAGTGTTTAAGGGGCAACTTCTCAGCACCAACATACCCGATCTTAGGATACCCCATGTTATGGAACCACTATTGGAGTGAGAGAGTCAGGACTCGTTCGCGTAATCGTGTTTGTATTCTATAAGATACATGCCCATCTATAGGTGCCCATTAATCGCGCATTCTGTGCCTAAGAAAGATACGATAGCACCTCTGCAATTGAATGGTGAACGCTTTGGCAGTGAACATTTGTGGTAGAGTTGAGTTTTGCCACCGCAAGCGGTTCCACCCCTAACTGTGTGGAGTGGGACTAGTTGAAGAGAGATGCGACTATATACACTTTGTTGTGGCCAAGCCATCACCCAACCCTGAGAACCATCCACCATCCGAAGTCACATTAATAGGAAGGCCGGGTATCTTTTACTCTTTACTGGTTTTACCGCGACGACTCCCTGTCTTGGTCTTGTGGGGATTCCACTGTGGGCATTCATTGCCATTAACCACAGGCTTGGCCTGGTAAGGGTGCATGATGCATGCATCTTTTCGGGAACCAGCTGGCATAAGATATAAGAAGCATGCCGGGAGGGACTCTTTCCCAGACTGGAGTCACACGAGTATAGTGGAGATTTGACGTCTTGCAAAATTACCTCATGTTGTCCCCTTGGGCATTACCGCGCTACAATCTACAGTTAGACTATAGCTCTTGGCTTACGATGAATCCCATATAACCAGGGGAATGCCTTGATCAGGAGCCAAGGTCAACTACAGGGCTTGTAAGACATATATAGGTCAGAACACTCATTTACCCGTTGCGTGTGGCACATTTCATTGTGCTGATTGTGGCCCAATCTTAAAGAACCAAAAGAGCGCGTGGAGCTTACAGGGTTGTCTCTGTATGGGAAGCTAGACTTGGGGGAGCCCAGCATTCCCACTGGTTATAATCCGGCGCTGCATGGTGACCCTCCCATAATATTGTGAAAGGAGGGTTGAAAGATTCAGTCAAGGCTATGACTCCAAGTTCAGGCCTGGAAGCTGAAATGTGCACGAGCCAGGAGAGCAGGGCTTACTTAGAAGCTGTGGCTAGCCCAGCACCAGAGTGTGGCGATAGCAAGGTTGCGAGAATGGCCTTATGGGTGAGCGAAATCTTGATGGGCCTTGTAAAACAACCCAGATAAATGTTTTGTGGCCTTAGTACACGAGAGTGAGTGCCGGTGTGCGTTACCATATAGTTTAGGTCAGGATAAGTTCTCTCTCTTACGATCTATAAACAGAGCCTGGATTAAATGTGCGAAAAGTCTAAGTGCACTGTTTCTTTCGCTGGGCTTAAATGTTATTTTTGGCTTTCATAGCCAGTTGCTAGACTGATAATTTCAACCCAAGAATTTCAATCTATTTGAAAAGACTAACTTTAGCTGACCTGACAAGCACATCCATTTGAGGAAACCTATAATAACAAGGACAGTGTGGTTGGAGGTTGTTAAGGGAACTGTAGTCAATCGACAGGACTGTGAACATGTCCCTGTTCTGGCGTGTGTAGTGGCCTGATGGCACATGACTGCCAAGGTGACACTTTCATTCGAATGCTCCTTATGATTTGCATCATTGGTTGAATGGGAGTTTTGAGTGTGTCCAAGTGCGAACATG
Organism: Chelonoidis abingdonii; assembly: GCF_003597395.2. Taxonomy (NCBI): domain Eukaryota; kingdom Metazoa; phylum Chordata; order Testudines; family Testudinidae; genus Chelonoidis; species Chelonoidis abingdonii. The sequence goes on from NC_133769.1 coordinate 117,916,455, forward strand.
GATAAGGGGTTGTAGTTCTCTCAGCATCGGGGCTGAGTTGTGGGTGATGGACGTAAGGTGGTATGGAAGGCAGCTTTGGTAGGTTGGTAAAGAACCCTGGAGCCTTGGGGGGAAGGTAGGGGTTTTTGAATCGTACATGTGCGCGCTACAAGTAGCCAGTGGAAAGGCTTTGGGGATAAAAGGCAAAGAATTGAGAATATTCAGCCACCCCTACTCATTTTTATTTAATTGTTTTTAATCCCTGTATGCGATATTATATGATTGTTAATGCGTTGCCTGCGGTGGGCGCTCGGCGCCAGTTTTATGCTCGCTCTCCTAGCATGGCTGACTGGGTCCTGAGGTAGGCGCTTACACTATACTACGGTGCACCCAGGTGAGATGATTCTTCTGTCTATTATGCTTATTCTCGCGCACACAGTATGCGTCTTACTTTATCGCTGGCATTGCTTTCCTCTTTTATATCACCTGGAATACTCGTCGGTATTATATATAATATCTAGATCTCTGACGTGCCTGAGTGATCCATAAACTGCTTACAGGCGTGTGGCAGGTGTCTTTTGCTTTCTTCGCGGGCTTCTTCCCCGGCGGTTGGAGTTCTTTGAGCTGTTGATAACAGGCAGCCTGAGAACTCAAGGTTGGTTGTGAAAGGCAAAAAAGTTTAACACTTAACAGAGGCAAGCAGTTTATATCTCAGACGGTTATTCCCACACAGTGAATGAGTTTACAGTTTCACTTTAGTATAATCGCCATACAGAAGAATGACAAACCCACAGGAAAGCCCCGAAATTGCGTGAGTGGGGTGATTAGAGAAACTTCAGGGTTACTGGGGGTTTCTTGTCGTGGGGAAAAAACAGCTTGCAGGGGGCACCTACCAGTTGAAACATTCTCCAACATTTTCCAAGGAGTTGGATCTGGAAGATATCTCGGGCTGCTGGGGTCTCACTGGGAGAGCAGGAGGCTCTTCTACAGCAATTGGCGGAATTCCGCCCTGGCCCTAGCAGCTTCCCTGTTGTACACATATGGTCCCCCCACCTTTCACAGCACGTGGTGCAGGCACGCCAGTTTAGCTCTGACTGAGCAAGGACACAGTCATCTCCCATAATGCTTGGCAGCGCATTGCCCACGCTCTTACTGAAACTTTTGAAGGATTACCGAGGCCCGTTACCCACGAACGTGATAGACACATCAATGGGCTATTTCCAATCCTTAGCATGCATGCTGCAGCCCTAACCCTCCCTTCCTCTCCCGACATTTCACCTGAAATAAAAAGCCACTTACCGGAACCCGCTTCTCCTGCTGTCTTCAACAATAGTACCGGCTGCTGTCGACTAGCTGCCTTCCTCCTCAGCTTGAAGAAGAGTCCTGGCATGCATGCTCCTGGACTCGGTGGTGTCCCCCTACCAGTACCCTTTCCTTCTCGGTTTCCTTCTCCCCTCCCTGCTTCTGAAGTGTTCATCGTTGGTCCTAGGATTGGTGGTGGTTTCACCCCAAGGTATTGATCCCAAGGCTCTTTTTGTAAAAATGGGCAGGCTTGGGCAGCGGCGGTTTCCTCGCGGCTTTAGCAATAGGCACTCCGCAGTCCTTCACTTTAACCCTGACTGCGTTGCGTCCCGGTCATGGCCCCTTTCCAGCATGGACCTTGATATCTCCCAAGGTATCGTAATTCACGGCTGGAGCGCAGCTGGGGACTCTACATACAGCTTCCTCCCTGCAAACACTGATGAGGTCCAGCAACTCGCCATTGCTCCATGCTGGGGCTCGCTTGGTGCGTGGAGGCATGGTCACCTGGAAAGATTCACTGATTGCACTCCACACCTGGCTGAGCAAACAGGAAGGCGATTTTTAAAATTCCCAGGGCATTTAAAGGGCAGGTCACCTGAGGCAAAGTGGCTGAACAGGCATTCTAAGATACCTCTGAATAACTCTGGAGGCCAATAACAGCGCTTTTGGTGGCCACACTGGCGGAGAAGCGCTGCATCACCAGCGCTGCAGTCGTTATTCCCTAGGCAGAAGTGGAGTACAGCCAGTGCTGTAGCCAGGGAGATACAGCACTGGAAGTGCCTTGCAAGTGTGGACAGTGAGTGAGTTGCAGCACTGTAAAGCCACCACCAGTGCTGCAACTCTCCAGTGTAGCCAAGCCCTTAAAGAAAAACAAAATCAAGAAAACATATCACCAAAACTAAACTATTATTAATAATAAACTAAACTAGAAATAAAGCATTACAACTATCAAATCAAAATCAATATTAAATCATCAAGTTTGACGATGATTTAATTCCAGTCTAATTAGTTAAATCATAGGAGTAATATTGAAAATAGTTAATTCTTATACATTCTAAACAGTTTTCTAAGGAAGTGGCTGTTTGGTTCTAAGTCCTAACTAAAGAATTTTACCAAGGTGAATCAAATCAATGATTTAAAGTCTGTCAATGGCTTACTACAGAAACTAAATGATTTAATACGTTTAAACCACAACGTCAAAGCCAATTATAAAGCTTCCTGCTTAGAATTCTAGGCTTATTTGGTGGCTAGCATCCCCACCCCTAATCCAGAGATATTATAGTAGAGACTTGAGTTGATCTTGGAGATTCTGAAATGTCAGTTTTCCCTCAGGTGGCTTACTGACCCAAAAAGGTAATGTTTTCAGCCTTATCCTTAGTTTCAACAGTTTGAAAATTTCATTTACTCAGTCATGAGGCACCTCCCCCCAAGGTTTCTGACAAATCGGGTGCAAGGCACACCTTGCAGCCACATAGCTTGGGACAATCAAGGTCAGATTAGGTCATCTTTTAGTGAGCATCAACTTGGAAAAGCTCTACTTAAATCAGAAATTTATAAATATTTGCTAGTTAACACACTAGACACTGTAAATCTGCAATTCCTTCTCAAAATGTCAAAAAGACAGAAATATTAGACCACTTTTGAAGAAGCTGGCATGTACTTATCCAGGTGAAAAAAAGTCTTGAAGTGATTCTGTGTCACGTGTTTCTGGAACATTCAGCATAAAAATAACTGATTAGAAAAGAATCCTGGCAACAGTCACTCAACATTCATCCATCAGCAAAACTAAAAATAAGTTTGAACAAACTTATGATCAGTTATCCATTTCATCATCTCCAGTTCACTCAAGAAACAAGGACTTTACAGTGTAGTTGTAGCCATGCTGGTCGCCGAAGAAGAACTATGTGTTGCTCGCAAGTTTCTCTCTCTTACCAACAGAAGTTGGTCCAATCAAAGATATTACCTCACTCACCTTGTCTCTCTTAGGAATTTACAGTAATTTCTGTTTTGGAACTGGGCAATAAGTAAGGCTCTTTGTTTTTGGTTTTTATCAAATTGACACCCCCCCCCCAAATTCTTGGGTTTTGACACAAACAAGAATTTGGATTTTATCAATTTTAACCAGAATTTTGCAAATGCTGGAATGCCCTGGACCTGTCCTTGTAGTGCCCCTGCCAAAAGGCACAGTGCACCTGCCCAGAAGTCAACTGCCACTCAGCAGCTGCTGCTGTGCCAAGGGGTAGCAAGACAGGCAGGGAGCCACATCTTGGCAGCCAAGTGGGGCTCCCTGCACATCTCGCCTCCTTATCACCCGACTCCCTGCGCAGTAGGCGAATGAGACAAGTAGGGACACAGGCAATAGCTCTGGTTTGCTTTCTCTGCCAGACAGAGCCTCCTCCTGACTCCGACCCTTCAGAGTGGCTCCTACTGCTTCCCTTGCACAGTAGGCAAGTGAAACATGCAGGGAGCTGGGCGCTGGTAGCTAAGACTGCCCGACTTCTGCAGCAAGCCTGCAAGAAATGGAAGGCCGCTGCCTTTCCATGAACACTGGGCTGCCTTCACACCCCCACCAGACCTTTCATGTTTGGTTTATAGCAATCATTCTTTATTTTTTTTAATTTATTTATTTATTTTTTTAACACTGATTGAATTCCTGGGAAATTTTAAATGAAATAAAACCCCAGAACGCATGAGAAACAACTTCAAAGCTTATCAATATTAAACTCACATGAAACATAACATTTTATATAAAGTCTGTATTCCCATACAAACTGTTCCTCTCTCAACGATTTTGTTGTTGTCAGTCACTAACCGTCAATCATAAATAAAATACCATCTCCTTGCTAAGCCCACATTTAAAGATGAACTGTAAAGGGGGGGAGAGTTTGTGCCCTTTTGTTTTCGCTATGATGTACAGCTGAGGCAAAGATGACTTGAAAGTGTTTTTGTTTTGTCTCCTTTTGCTTTTTACGATAGAAATTCAGGTCAGATCTGCCATTTTCCTAGAAAACTCTGTGGACAACTCGAGAATTAACAGGTTTGTGACATCACAACTATCAAGGAAGTAAAACCCAATTAACTGAGCAGGAAAATTATTTTTATTAAGACTAAAACTCTGCTTTTGCTAACACTACTGTAACTCAAACACCTAACAAGCAGCTGGGAAAAAAGCTCTCTGTTAAAGACTGACGAATCCTCTCCTTCAATTAAAAGACTGATAAAACTCCCAATCAACTTTCAACATAAACAGGGATAGGAAGACTTAATATTTTTCATTTCAAAGGTGAAAAGAACAAGCAGGGAAAATATTAGAGTTATCTTTACACAATACAAAAGATATGGGGGAAAATTCTGCCTCCCTGCCCTCCTTCCGCTCCCATCCCTTCCCTCTCCTCCTCCCCTGCCCCCACAAAAAAAGAAAAAAACTTGACAGGTCACCTTTAAAACCAAACTAGCAGGGAATTGCTCAAATAACTTTATCAACCATCTTTCCCCAAACACAAATGGTTAAGAGAGTTGGCAGTAAATTTGCAATGTTGTTAAAGTAAAAAAAAAAAACGTTTTTTGTGTAAGGACCTCACCATCATCTGTTTACTTGTGGTTGGAATCCTGTCTTAAAAGTGAAGCATTTAACAATTCTTGTTAATCAAACGGACCCCAAACCTTCCCTCTGGTCTTTTACCAGCCAGGAAGGGAAGGAACCCAGATCACAGATTGTCAGATGTAGCTGCAACAATATATCCTAAACCTCACTCTGCAAAACAGGACACTACTCAAATAGAGAAGGTACTTTGTTTATAAGATCTTGATCATGGCTCTGCCCTAACAGTGTTGGTCACATCAGACTAGATTCAATCAGACTTTTCAGCAAAACAAATAGAAAAAATGTTTCCTACAAGAAAATCTCAACTCTATATCAGAAATAATCAAATTGGGTGCACCAGACTGCCCCAAAATTCATGTCAGCTCTATCAGCAATTTCTGAGCTCATTGATACATCTGCAAATATATGTGGAAGTAGATGGAAAAACCCTTCAGGGAGTCCTTTATTTCTTCTGCAAGAGACCCCAAAGGCAAATTGTGTTCACTAGGTTCCCAGGGACAATTCAGCTTATGCTGATGTTACAGGAAGTGTAGAGAATGATATAGTTGCCTGTTCCAGTTATGATATGGAAAGATAGAAATTCTCTGTCCTGTGATCTGATTTAGCATGAATTTTCCTCCACTGGCATTCTACCCTCCTCTCCCATCACTTCCTGAGTCCCAGATCATCTGTAAACCAATATGACTTGTGACACCAACATAAAGGTAGGAGATTTGTTGCTGTTAGTCTGTCAATATCTGCAGATGATAAATTGCCATTATTACTTTATTTTACAGTGATGCGTAGAGGCCCCAAGTAAGACTGGAGCCTGACTGTGCAGGCACTGAACAAATACCTAGTAAACGTTGATTTCTACTCAAGACTGACAAAAGGTAGATGAAATGAGGAATGATCCCCATTTTACAGATGGGGAACTGAGACAGAAAGATTAAGTGACTTGCTCAAGGTAACATTAGGAAGTCTGTGACAGATCTGGAAATTAAACCCAGATCTCCCAAGTCTCAACTACAAGACTGTCCTTCCTCTCATAATAATTCCATCAGTAAAGGGCTTCAAAGGTAATCTGTATTATTCCTCATAAAAATCTGGAATGCAACTGTTTCCATAAACTTCTTAGGGCATACGATCAAAACAAAAGATGGGAGGAAAGGCCCTCATCTATAACAAATGATCTGACCGTAATGTAGAAATCTATCATCACAAAAAACTGGGCAGTAAAAGAGTCAACAGGCACCACAGACTCTGGGAGGCAAAAAGGTGGTTTAAAGTCACTTTTTCCTCCTCATCCTGAGCTACAGGCATGGCACATAATCTGGCCCCTGGGCTCTATTCCCAGCTGTGCCATAAGTCACCTCTTACTACCTCATTTACAAAATCAGTAAAATGGAGAGTGATATTTGCATTCTAAGGTAGGAGTAGGAAGCCTTGCTCAATTAAAAGAGCTAGAAAGTTCACGATTATTAACATCAGCTAGTGGAAGAGATGAAACTAGAACACATGGTCTTTTTCTAGCTCTCAGCCCATCTTATCCCAGTGGTAGAAGTAGACAAACAGAAAAAGGAGCTTACTGTAACAGTAGTCAAGCAAGAAGGAAAGCATGAAAAAGCACTGCTCTCCCAAACTGGGCAGATGAGAGGGAGCTGTCATGTTGCCTTTAGCAGAGAAGGAATGAGAGCAGCACTTTCTCTTCTCCTAATGCCTTCATTATTTCCACTCTGCCTTCCCCTAAGCTAAAGAAGTGGCAGCTGCTCCTACAATGTCTCTCCAAAAGCTTATACCAAGATCTATTGTAGCACTTTTCAGAGGTTTAAAACTCAGCTAAATCTGGGTGTATATTTCTGGGGACCTCAAAAGGCATCTGTTCGATCCTGCTACCCTCCTGCTAAGTGTCAAGTTCCTGCTCCAAACTCCAGAGGTGCTAGAGATCTTCAAAGAAACAAAAATAATTTAACATTTGTACAACTACCTATTTTCCCCTAACCTCATTCTCAGAAATAGATGAACCATTTCTGCAGAAATTAAACAAAACAAGCAAGCAAACAAAATCAGCCTGAGGCAGTGAGCGGGCATGAAAGCTTTCCACCCAAATGGTTAAAAGTTTGGAAAAATTATAAGCATTGGAAAAGAAGGGCTTATAATGGAAAACGTTGAGCAACCTTAACTATAGATGTTGCTTCCAGCTCTGCCTATAATGATCCATTTTAGCTTATTTCTGCACTTTTCTCAAATTTATACCTATTGTTATGAGTAACGTGTAAAGATTACCTTCACTTTTTCCCCCTGTATTTTTTCCCATTTGTTTACTCTGTGCATTTGACACCACTTTGTGCATGGTCAATTTCACTGTTTCTTCAGTTTCCTATGTTTGGATGGATCTTTCATTTAGTAACTGCAGTAAGAAAAACATTTTAAAAAATGGGAAGTTATCATTGTCAAGCCATAAAAATTGGCTGGGGACTCAGAAGCTGGTGTAGTATGTGAAACTACTTTAAACTCTTTTTGCAATTGTGCAATTTCAGGTTGCCAGTGTCCTATTAACTCAATATTCACTTTAGCTTTGCAGTTCATCTTTACATCACACTCTTTTGACTGTGCTTTTATCAATGTGTCTTGGCCTTTTAAAATTTTGTAGTACATGAAAAAAGAGAAATTTTCTACTGAATCCTCTGCAGCCCTCTCTTCTGCCATACTTCACTATTATTTATCTCCAATAATTCAGACATCTGCCCAGAGATAGAGTTTCCAGTGGAAAATGAGAAATATGATTTTAGCAGGCAAAACTTCTTGGGCACACAAAGCAGTCTTGCATTCCTCAGGGGGGGAAAAAAAAAAAGGAGTAAACAGGATTTGGTTTATTCCGCTCATAGATAAGTTCACACTGTGTTTACAAGACAAGCTTCGACACCTTGTTGCAGCTTCATCCCTTTTTCATATGCATACAGCTAATACATTTTCAAATGCTGAAAAACCTACAGGATATTAAAATTCCCCCTTTCTATAATTCCTGAATTTTAGTAAGTGTGATTATACTTTGAATGATGATGTTTTTCCCTTTTGTTAATTGATTAAGGTTTGTGGGGTTTGTTTGTTTGTTTTTTGGTTTTAGGGTATTTATATATCCTATTTTATAAATTTTGGTTTAACTGTTTTAAATTAAGGTTTAGATTACTGTAAAACGGGCAGATTGATTGACTTTTCAAACAAGACAATTGTTTAGTGGAGCAGTCTGTATGGCTACTCACTATGCCTTTAGCTTTGAAATTAAGTTTTTCACCAATGTGATTTAAAAAAAATATGCAGCATATTCTCTGTTTCAAACCTTCAGTTTAACAGGTTAGTTCAGCAGAACATATAGGTTCATCAATTTCCTGTTGGTGTAATAGCCAGACACTTTTTAAATGCTGAAGGAAGGCAATGTAGTTGAAAATGGGATTCTTGATCCCCAAAGTTAGAATAGAGTTCTGTGTTAAATAAGAACTTGGATCTGCAAATCAGGAGGTTCACATTTCACAAAATCTGCAGAGGAATGGAAAAACAGGTTCTCCCAGAAAACAAATGTGCCTTTTCAATTATATTGGGAAAACAAACATTTTTTCAGTGCAAACAATTTCTTGGGAAAGAAACACTTCAACATCCTTTGTCTTCCTTTCTCTCATCCACCCCCACCTCCTCGTGCTATACTTCCATCAACTCTGCACAAACTGGAAATTCCCTCAAACATAGTTTCAGGGTAAGTAATTTGATTTCTCAAGAATCTACATGTGTGGCTGTCTCTTGATCAAGCACTATTACTTCCTACATTTGGTTTTCTACTTTGCTTCCTATAATCTTGCACCTGGACCTTTCAGTTCTCTCAAGCAAGGAAGCAAAAGTGGCTAAATCACTGACAACTTAATGTCTGCTGAACCTATTTTAAGGAAATCAAATGTTGATTACAAACCTGAACCTCAACTTCTGAAAGGCATGAATTCAAAATACAAAAATGCCTCAACTCTTGACCTATGGGAACTTAGATCCCAGGATTGCATCTTTCAGTGACAAGAAGCTCTTCTAGGGCATTATGGAAGATTTTTATTTTCTGTGTGGTGAGATGAACAAAATGTTCATGTGATAGAAACCAAAAAAGAAAAAGAGATGAGCCAACCAAAGAGAGAGAAAAAAAGAACCTAATTAAAACATTACTGGAAGGTTTATAACATCTCGACCTAGTCACATGGAACTACAAGCCCTGATGGCTTTCTTTGTTCTAAATTTTCATTTTTCCTCCAATAGGATGGCAATATCCTGGCTAGAACAAAGTAAATCAGATATAATATTTTAAGTTTACTTTCATTTGCTGATTAAAACAAACTCTGAATTGCAGAGAAATTATAATAATTAAACCATGCTGGTCATTAATAGTATTTATAATCCTAGACAGGGATGATTGAGCCCCAAAACAAAGTTACTAGTTTTCAGGTTTTTAAAAACACATTTGCAAACTTTGTAGAATGACACGGGAACAGTTGAACTGAGTTCTGTTATAGAACACATTCCTTGTCCTTTAAAGGGTATGCCATCCTATACGTGGGTGTCATGTTTTTAATGGAAAATATGGTTTAATGCTGATTTGCAGTGTTTGCTCTGACAAAGGCAGATCTATTGAGTGTCAAGCATCTTATATTACATCAACTACACACATGAATGATTCTGTATATGCATCATATGGTACACTCTCTTCCCTAGTTATCTTTCTTGTTTTGAGAAAGGGTTACAAATATAAGTTTATATATTTAAAAAAAAAATCCCTCACATTCCAGGAGAAGTTTTCTGGCTATGTCAGGCCTGAGGTCCACTCACCCCTAGACAAAACCTATCTTTCTTCAAACACAAGAGGATATCAGACAAGTTAGTGGCGATTTACAGAAACCAGAGATCACCATGACTCAGTGAGGTGATGAGCTGACAGGCGGATGGAGCCCATTATCTTCACTTCTCAATCCAAGTTTTCCTGCAAAACCACTGGGGGAGAAGAGGGCTAACCAAGCATCAGGCACACAGGACAAGAAAAGGATTAGAAGTAAAGAGCCAGGGAAGAAAAGATAATGCAAGAGACATTGCTCAAGTTTCAAATAGCTGGAAAATAGTTTCTGTAGTTTTGGTCACACAAGCTTTTGCAAGAGTGGGGTTTAACATCCGGCAAGTTTTGTGGCTATTAGGTTTAAATGATACTCAAGTAGGAAACCACTGACAATCAGGAATCTACTTTTGCTACATACAGAATATATAGATTCAGCTGTGCAAAGCTACCTTTGGAAGTATAAAATGTTTCAAGCCTTTGTTCGACAAGCCACTTCAGCATATCGCCCACTACCCAGTCTTCTGCCAGGTGAACCTGAGATGAGGTATAAGGGCAAGTTGGTGCACGAAACTCAGCTTAACTGCTTCTACATTCAGCCGGGAGGTAAGACCCCATTATACAGTGATATACATAATGATATTCTGAAATCTATTGTGATGCATTTCATTCCTATTGAAACAGAACAGTCAATTTCATATCTGAAAGAGCTTTGATGAACAAAGCATCCTAATAACTGTTGGTAATATATTTTGAAATTGTGCGTGTATGAACGCACTGCCACAGGATACAGAGTGCTCTGTAAATTCTCAGCTCTCTAGAGTTAAGTAGCTCAAGAGCTAAGTAGCTCACCTTAACTGATCACTCTCCTTATAATGTGTATGGTAACACCTATTGTTTCGTGTGTGTGTGTTCCTTCTGTATTTTTCACTACATGCATCAGATGAAGTGAGCTGTAGCCCACGCAAGCTTATGCTACAATAAATTTGTTAGTCTCTAAGGTGCCACAAGTACTCCCATTCTTTTCACCGGGTAATGTACTGACTTTTAAGCATCTAATTAATTCCAGCCCCCATTTCCATCTAGAAAAGGACGAGACTGGAATCAAATATTTTTGCTAAAATCTTGAGTTTAAAATGTAGTCATAGGCAAAGTGTGGGCATGAGCTTGGGTCGGAGTAGATGGGGAGAACAGGGTTTCATTTGAGAGTACATAAACAATATTTGAAGACAAAATATTAAGTGTGTTTTTTTTTAAAAAAAGGGGCTGGAAAAGACAGATTTCTCTAAAGGGGAATTGTCTGAGATTCTTGTTTTTCGATCTCCAATTTCCAAAAGTACTACGTACATATTGACTGTCCTGGAAACAACACAGATGCTTTCCATTTTATCCTATATGAGGAGGTAAGGGGGATAGAGTGGTGGGGGAGGGGGGGAGGAATGTCATATGAAAAGTAACCCTCTTTTAAAAAAAAAAAAAATCCATTCCATCTTTAACTACTGTGCTTTTCTGCATCATATGCCTATCTTATCTGGAAAAGATGTCCGGAATTCCCAGTGTTGGCAGTACACTCAGCAGTACATGTTCAGAGCAGCTAGTATATTGCCTATGTACTGACACCCATAAATGGAAACTACAGCTGTGTTCAGCAGGAATACACTGAATTATTCCTCTTTCCACCTCATTTAAGATCTCACCCAAATCTCCAGAGTACTCTAAATATTCCTTAACTCTCCTTCAGACACTTTCTGCATCAGTCTTCCTGGCCAAACAGGAATACAATCCCACAGAATACAAAATCACCATCAGCCACTGAAAGTCTACATAGCATTGTTATCTTTAGCTTCAGTCTGTTTCTTCTCACATGACATACAATTTCACTGACTTTCAAATCAAGTCCATTATTCCACATAGTTGAAAATTCACATTAGCAAAGAGGCATTTCTTTTTCTTGTGGATTATCAGCTTTATCATGCAATAGGGATAACTTGAAAATGACAGATTTACCACTATAGGTAAGGCTGCAAAACTGTTACTATAACAAATCCATTTTCACATATACAGGTCTTCATAAAATGTTCAACTTTTCAGTCGAAGATTTCCATGCTCAATCAGACTGTGCAGAAAGGGTTTTTGTTTTTTTTTAAAGTTTGAACAAAATCCCTGTAATTGCGTTGAATCACAGGGAAAAATATTGTTTTCCTGCTGTAATATTTTAACCTGTTTTATTGGCATATATATATAGCCATCATTGAGCATACAGTTTGATTTAAGGGAACCATTAATAACAAAAATAAAGTTACAGGCAATTGGAAAAATCACTTCAGAAAACATTGAGTAAAGCATGTGTGTCCTGTTGCTCTTTTGTCTGTTTCTAAAAGAGCCATCTCCTTTGTGATTTAGATCCTATAATTCTGAAATTACATTTCCTATCCACATTAATTAAAAGCAAAATTCCAAATACTTTAAAACAGTGCTTAACAGAACAGGTCTGTTCAATGCCCTCTATATGAGGAAGGGGGAAAATATGACCAACTGGTGAATGTTTTCCCACTCCGCTTTTTTATTATTTACTCATTACATTATAGTTACTGTTGTATATACATCACACGCTTATTTTCCCGGCAGTGAATGATCCTGTTCTCTTCGGACCTGACATTTCACAGTGGGATTCTACTCCCACTGAAGTCAATTAGAGTTTTGCTATAAACTTCAAAGGGAGAGAGATTGTGTCTTACATTCATATTCTGTATCAGGGGTCGACAACCTCTCAGAAGTGCTGTGCCAAGTCTTCATTTATTCACTCAAATTTAAGGTTTCGTGTGCCAGTGATACGTTAACATTTTTAGAAGGTCTCTTTCTACAAGTCTATAATATATAACTAAACTATTGTTGTATGTAAAGTAAATAAAGTTTTAAAAATGTTTAAGAAGGCTTCATTTAAAATTAAATTAAAATGCAGAGCCCCCCGCAGACTGGTGGCCAGGATCTGGGCAGTGTGAGTACCACTGAAAATCAGCTCGCATTCCGCCTTTGGCACACGTGCCATAGGTTGCCTACCCCTGTTCTATATAATGCAACTTGACTGACACAGTAGGTAGTGAGCTGTTCCTATTTCCTAATAAAGGCCCTGATCCTGTATATATGTCCTGGGAGCCTGAACAGTAATTCATCTGTTCACAGTTAATTGCCAGACAAGGTCCTACAGTTCCAGCTAGCCATAAAACTCCTGGTATAACAATTATAAACACCTACAGGTAAGTATTCAGGATTTTTGCTATCTTTAAAAAAATAAATAAGGGTGAGTTTCACAGAACTCTAAAAATATAACTTAATATCCCCCCATTTCTATCCTTCCTTATTCTCCTATTTGATCTTACTCAAGCGATTTATTTGCTACATTCATTAAGGGGAGTAGAATACAAGAGGGAAAAGAGGATGGGGGAATAGAGCATTAATAGCAATTGCTTTTATAAGCCAATTTAGGGAATCAAATTCTGACCTCCAGAGAGAGAGACACACACACACAGACAGACAGACAATTAATTAGTTCAGATGAATGCTAGACAGGAGAAGTAACATCTTGAAGATAGGAACAAGAAGTTCTAGTTCTCTCAATGACTACAGAAAGAACTTGAGCCCCTCTTCCCCAAGCACTCCTCACAGACCAGCATATTCTGAAGAGTTCTTCTCTTCTAAGCAGACTTTAAATTGTCTTCACACCTATATCAAAGGATTCTAAATAGCCAGGAAAGACAGGAGACCAAAGAGGGCTCCTCTCCCGTTTAAAGAAAGAGGAAGAGCAAGGGGAAAAAATCTGTTAAATCAACATTATGGTTGCAGATAAAGTGACATAAAAGAGAAAATGTAAATTTCTAAGTTGCTTATCCTATTTTATGGCATCCAATTAATGACAATCAGTAATATAATTAAACTGTATGTGTAACCAATAAAACGGGTATAGAGAATAATACATATGCAACGTGACATAATAGCTAATGCTGCTATTGGTACTTGAACCTATTCCTTACCTGGTTTTAACAGTGCAATCTTATTACTACCTAAGTATTTTCTTCCCATTTAATTTATTTTCCCTTTTTAACATAAAATAATAAGAAGAAAATGTCTATGCTTAGTAATGGGGTAGCATTTAAATGGTCCCAGATAAGCTGTGAAGGTCTCACTTCCTTGAAATGAAGGAGGGGGGTCAATACCTACCTTTGCTGCTGTTCTTGTTTAGTGGGAGGGAAGATTATTATTGGCGTACAAGCTGTGATTACTTTATTTTGACAATGGAAAACAGAAGCATTTAAAAAAAAACAGTATATTGTAGAATGAAGAAAAAATTGCAGACCCTCTAGATGGGTGGAATTTGAAACTGTCCTTGTAGCAAAGATGTCTCTCTAGGACTCAGCTTAGGTTCAACCACAAACATTTGTATTCTGGAACAAACTATTGTGGAGTGACTTTACAAACACATTATCTATCTTGAGTTAACTGGGAATCAATGGACATAAAAAAGCCCACTGGTATGGGCAAGCCCTCTGGATCCAGTGACCTGAATTTACACAGTTTCACCATTCTCACTTTAAAACAATATTATTGCATATAAACAAAATATTTATGAATATTTTAAAAAGGATTTTGCAGCTATGAAGGTGTCTTCTTTGATGGAACTAGATATTCTGACTCCATGTGCCATCTACTTTTAAAATCCAAACCATCCCCACAACAACTTGTCTTCCTTTTAAGTTATAGGGATACAAAGAAAATGTTGCTTCTGTGCTTAAAAACCATATTTTTTAAAAATTAGAAGTTTTCTGATTGAACATGGACCCATTTTTCATTTAAACAAACTACAGATTTAAAATGTGTGATTTTATGTATAATGTAGTTACATCAAAAATCCACATCCGTCCCTAGTAGTTAAATGTACAATTCAGAAAGGCTTATTTAGTCCAATAACATAACTCTCCCATGATGGACAACTGTGCAGATACTCCTCTCCACTTTAACACTGACACTTCTACTAAAGGAATTCAGCCTCAATAGGTCAAGAGCAGAAGGTCTAAAAATGTCCATTTTCTCTCTTACAATGAAAACAATAGAGTAAATTACTGTTAACCAGAATTCCTTTAAATTAGAAAGGTGCACTGAAATGAACTCCATTCTAATGGACTCTAAAATGAGTTCTCCCAACAGAGATGGGTTCTAGCTTAAGGTCATCCAGGCACAAGCATAGTAAATCTAATTTAACAAGAAATATAATCTTGTCCAAAGAGATTGCAATCATTTGCTCACTGAGTATGGCCTTTGACAAAGCTCCTTTCCTGAGACAAAGAATGAAGACTGAAAAAAATGAAGACATTGTAGGCTACTTCTTTAGGGACATCTGCCAAAACATCAACTGAGTGTAAATCTGCAAAATTTGAGGACAGGGAGAACAAGTTCCTCAATTCTGAGTTGAACTAGCTGTAGTTACAAATGAAATTTACTTGCAAGAGATATTTACACACTGTTTAAAAGATGATCTGTCAGGGTCTGTAAAGTCATTTATAATTATTTCTATTATAATCACACCTAGGAATCCTAATCAGGGTCAGTGCCTAAATTCCCTGTAAACTGCGCAGACATGTGGCAGCCTATTTAGTGCTACGCAGATGCACAGGGAACCCACCCGGAGACCTGACACAGCCAGGTGAGGGGGGCCACGCCCCCGACCTACCCCTGCTCCCACTCTCCCATGGCTGGATGAGGGGCGGGCCGAACCCAGGCTCTGGCCACACCTGCCATGGCCAGGGCACCCCTCCCCTGGCCCCAATTCTGCCACAGCTGGGGCACCCCTCCCCTCACCCCAATTCTGCCGGAGCCCGGGGTGCCAAGATCTCCCACAGCTGAGGCACCCCTACCCTGGCCCCAGAGCCCTCACACTCCTGCACCCCAACCCTCTGCCCCAGCCCTGAGCCCCCTCCGACACTCCAAACCTCTCACACATCACCTCCATATTTGGTGCACATAAAATTCATTTCGCATGTGAGTGGGAAAAATTAGAGGGAAACACTGGTCAGTGCCCCACCGTATTAAGCGTCATGCTAGCAGAATTTGGGTCTCTCTCTCTTTCAAATGGCTGTACCACATTTATGAGTCTGCCACTGTCCTGGCTCTAAGGAAATCTGCAGTATACCCTCATGCTTTCAGATCTATAAGTCCCAGGTTCAGTCCTCGCAGATGACACAACCAAAACCAGTCACATATTCACTGAAGAAAAAAGAAAACTGTCCACATCCCAGGTTACAGGATGGATACAAGAGATACAAGACAGAGAAACAGAATTTAGGATACTGGAAGGATGAGGTAACAATAGAACAAAGCTTAGCATGAAAACAGGAGTCTCAGCTTAACACTTACCTAAATGAAGCTAGTGATCAAGTCCCAATGCTGAAATAATCATTCATTCAGGAAAGCTAGGGAGTTTTAAAATTTAAGGATGATGAAAGATGAGAAAGACATCACAAGAGCAGCTAGGATTGCTACTAAATTGTTAGTTCTGGTACAGTGACCAAATAAACCCTTTGAAATCCACTCATCAAAAAAACAAAACGACAAAAAAATGGTTACTCACCTTGTTCAAGATGTGTTGTTCGAGATGGTTACTCACTGTTATTCGAAATGTGTTGTTCATGCCCATACTAATCAAGTATGTGCGCACGCATGTGCACGGTAGCCAGAAGCTTTTTCCCATAACCATATCTATCAGGTTGGTCCGGGCGCCCCTTGGAGTCATGTCTTCATGGCGTTCAATATAGAACCCTGCCAATCGGCTACCCCCTCAGTTCCTTCTTGCTGGCTACTCTGACAGAGGGGAAGGAAGGTGGGTATTGGAGTGGAATGAATAACACATCTTAACAACAGTTTGAGTAACCGTTTTTTCTTCTTCAAGTGCTTGTTCATGTCAATTTCAATCAGGTGACTCACAAACCCAAGTTTAGGTGATGGGATCGGAGTCTTCCACTGATTGGAGCATTGCTTGTCCGAAGGCCGCATCGTCTCTGGCTTGCTGGGTAATCGCTTAGTGAGTGGCGAAAGTATGGATGGAGGACCACATCGTTGCCCTGCAGATTTCCTGAGTGGGAACTTGAGCCAGGAACGCTGTTGATGAAGCCTGCACCCTGGTGGAGTGTGCAGTGACTGGAGGTGCAGGAACACCTGCCAGTTAGAGTCCTGTATTCGTGAGTGCTACATCTATGATGATACATGTTGGGATGACACAGGCTGACCTTTCATTCTGTCTGCCACTGACATGAATACCTGGACCGATTTTCTGAACGGTTTTGTTCTCTCGATATAAAAGGCTAGGCCCTGCAGACCTCCAGAGAGTGGAGCCTTTGCTCCCTACTGCTGGAATGTGGCTTAGGGTAGAATACCTGGAGAAAGATGTCCTGGTTGATGTGAAACTGCGACACAACCTTTGGGAGGAAAGCAGAGTGAGGCCTGAGTTGAACCTGTCCTTATAGAACACAGTGTAGAGAGGTTCTGATGGGAGGGCCCTGAGCTCAGACACCCTCCTGGCCAAGGTTATTGTTTCCAGGAACGCTACCTTGTAAGAGAGGTAGAGCAGGGAGCATGTCGCTAATGGTTTAAAGGCGGCTGACCATAGGGTTAGCAAGCACAGAGCAGCCCTCCGCACAGGGTGGAAGGCCGAGATGATGGCTAAGTGCACTCTTATTGAAGACAACGAGAGCTCCTGCTGCGACACTGAGGCTATGAACGGCGCTGTGCCAACCAGACTGAAAATCTCTTCCACTTGGCAAGGTATGTGGTTCTCAGAGGGTTTTTTCTGCTACCAAGGAGGACCTGTCTAACTTGCTCTGAACAGGAAAGCTCCAGCTGGTACAACCATGGAGCTTCCATGCCGTGAGGTGAAGCAACTCAAGGTCTAGATGTTGAAGACGACTGTGATCTTGTGTCAGAAGGTCTGGGAAGAGTAGCAGGATGACCGTGGTTTCCACGGACATGTCTAGGAGAGATGTGTACCAGTGCTGATGGGGCCAGGCTGGTGTTATCAATATGACCTGAGCTCGTTCTTGCTGTATCTTGAGAAGTACCTTGTGAATGAGTGGTATGGGTGGAAAGGCGTATATGAGAGAACCTCCCCAATGGAGGAGAAGCACTTCCTGTTGTGTCGTGTGGCGAATAGGTCTATCTGGGGCAAGTCCCAACTCTGGAAGATTGAAATTGCGATGTCCGGGCAAAGGGACCACTCATGGCTGTGCAACAACCTGCTGAGGTGGTTCGCCAGCTTGTTCTGTACCCCAGGGAGGTACAACCGAATGTTCTACACAGAAGGCCCACAGCATGAGGGCTTCCTGGGATGGGGAGAGGAGCGTACACCCCACCCTGCTTGTTGACGTAGAACATTGCTGTTGTATTGTCCGTCATGACTGATACACATTGTCCTGTTCAGTATGCCCGCAAGGTCTGTCATGCTAGGTGCACCGCTCTGAGCTCTCTGATGTTGATGTGGAGATCCAGGTCCACCTGAGACCAAAGGCCTTGAGTGCTGTGGTCTCCCAGATGTGCTCTCCAGCCCGTCTGATGTGTCTGTCATTAGCAACACAGACGGCTGCGGAGTGGTGAAGAGGACCCTGAGCATACTTCTGAGGGTCAAGTCACCACAGGAGGGAGTCGAGGATGGGGCGAGGCAAGGTTACGATCCTGTCCAAGCTGTCCTGAGTTGGGCGATATACTGATGCGAGCCATGACTGAAGAGGTCGAAGCCTGAGTCTGGCATGCTGTACCATGTAGGTACAGGCATCCATGCGTCTGAGAAGCTTCAGGCAGTTTCATGCTGTCGTGGTGGGAAACGGTCCGAGGCCTCAAATGATATTGGTTAGGGCCTGAACCCTTGCTTCCGGCAGGTATGTCCTGTCTTGCGTCGAGTCCAGTACTGCCCTATAAACTCTATCCTCTGGATGAGGGACAGAGTCAATTTTGCTTCATTTAAGAGGAGACCTGGGCTGTCGAAGGTGGCGCTGATGAATCTGACTTGAGCTTCCACTTGGGTCCTGGAGCGGCCCATAATCAGTCACTCACCGAGGTTCAGAAACACCTGTACCTGGTGCCTGTGCAAGAAAGCGGCGGTGACTGCCATGCACTTAGTAAAGACTCAAGGTGCTGCTGACAGGCCGAACGGAAGGATGGTAAATTGGTAGTGGGTACTGTTGACCACAAACCTGAGGTACTTCCTGTGGGGCTGAGTGATAATGATATGAAAATATGTGTCCTTCAAGTCGAGGGTGGCATACCATCTGCTGAATCCACTGAGGGGATGATGAAGGCCAAGGAGATCGTGCGGAACCTGAGTTTCTTCACAAACTTGTTGAGCTCTTGCAGGTCCAGATAAGCCAAAGACAGCCTAAGACCTTCGGTATTAGGAAATACTGGGAATAAAAGCCCTTGTCCCTGTGCTCCTGAGGAACCTCCTCCACTGCCCCTAGAGATAGGAGCTACTGCACCTCTTCAATAAAGAGCTGCTCGTGAGAAGGGTCCCTGAAGAGGGAGGGTGGAAGGGCACAGAACTGGATGGAGTATCCCCTCTCTACTGTGCGGCACACCCTCTGAGAACTGTCCTGGTGGTTCTGCTGATAGAACCTCTGAGGAGGTGGCAGCCTAAAGTGTTTCTGCTGTGTGGCGGGAGTGTGCAGGCCCAAAGACCTGAGGGTGGCTTGTGAGTCTTTCAGGCTATGCAGCGTCTTGTCTGTCTTACCAGAGAAAAACGAGTCATCTCCAAATGGGAGATCCTGAATGGTCTGTTGGACCTCATAAGGGAGCCCCGAGACTTGGAGCCAGGAGTCCCTTCTCATGGCCACCCCAATATCCATGACTCTAGGGGCAGCATCAGCACCTGGAGGGAAGCCTGGGAGACTAGCTTTCCCTCCTCCACCAAAGCCAAGAATTGAAGGGAGGAGCTCTGCAAATTTCGCCATCGCCGCACAGGTATTGTAAGAGTACCTGCTGATGATGGCCTGCTGGTTCAAAATATGGAGCTGAAGAACCCCTGTAGAGTAGACCTTTTTCCCCGACAAGGTTGAGTCGCTTAGCCTTCCTGTTTTTAGGGGTGGATCCCCAGAAACCCTGCTGCTCACGCCGATTAGCAAAGTCCACGACAAGAGAGTCAGGAGGTGGGTGGGAGTACAAATGTTCATACTCCTTGGAGGATACAAAATAACATCTCTCGTTGCGCCTGACAGTGGGTGGTAAGGAAGCTTTGGTCTGCCACAGGGTCTTGGGAGTATCCACAATAGTCTTAATAAATGGTAGGGCAATATGAGACGGTCCTGAGGGGGGCGAGGATGTCCTCCATGGGATCAGCCTCCTCGACCACCTCCACAGCCTTAACACCCAGACCCTGAGCAGCCCTTCACTGCAACTATTGTAGCACCCTGCTGTCCTCAAGTGCCGGGGCTATGGCTGTCCCTGCCAATGCCTCGTACATAGATGACTAGGAGGAAGCCCCTATAAGCAGCGGATGCTCCCTGCCATCAGCTCCCAAGGGGCCCCGTGACTCTCGAGGGAATGTCAGTACCAACGGAGCACCTGTTGGTGCTGGGGCTGTCAGTGTCGAACTTAGTGATGGTATGGGCACTGATGGTACCGCCGGTGAAGCTGGTGCCAAACCAGCTGCCCGAGCTGACAAAGCAGCAGGGCTGTTGTCTGTGCCGCTGTCGAAATTGTCACTGGTGCCAAAAATGCTTTCGGTGCTGAGGTTGCTGTTGGAACAGAGGTTGAAAGACTCACCGGTGCCAGCGATTATGCTGCAGCCGATGGCACTGTCATCTGGGCAGGTGCCGATGTGAGCTGCATGGTTGACAGTGGGATGAATGTGGCTGAGGCCAAAGACGCTGAAAAGTGGTGCCCTGGGATCCCTCCCTGGCTTTGGTGAAAGGCCCAGGGGGTCCAGAATGACCACTGTGGTGGATTCTGCCACTGTGGTGGCTAGGCCTGGGGCTCTCGCCTGTCTCACCTTGACCTTGATTCCTACTCCTTCGAGAGCAGTAGGAGTCAGACTCTGACTCCGAGACTGAAGACTACGGAGGAGCTGAGCTTCTGTGTCTCGAGCGTCAAGAGCTTGGGGAGCAACTAGCTCTCTGTCCGAGTGGGCTGGTACCAAAGGACATGGCGAGGGGGAATGCCTGGACATCACTGCCGGTTTCCCTCTCAACTGCACCTGAGGGCGGGGTGAGATCACCAGCGCCAGAGGTTCCTCCCTTCTAGGGGGTGAGAATGGTGTCATAAGGTGCAGTGGATCCCAAGAGCTTCAAAAGCTTCCGCTGAACCTGTGAACGTGGGGGGCCTGGACTCAACTGCTTCACCTGGGCAAGAGTCGACGTGGCCCTAAAGGGGGATTCCAAGGTGTGGCCTGCCTAGGGTGTCGCTTCCTTCGAATTTAGCCAGAGGTGAACGACTGTTCGGCTTCTTTTTCTTCTGAGGCACCTGCGAGTGAGACCGGCGCCTGTTCTCTGCTGGGCCTCGGGAGGTGCCATGCTGAGAGTCCTGGGACGAGTCCTTTCTTGGCACCGAACTCGATGATGGCGCTGGGGCGCTCTGCATCAATGAGGAAGTGTTAGGAGCCAGGTCCCCTGAGCCTGGGTGCGCATGGGGGCGTAGAGCTCCCTCCATGAGGATCACTTTAAGCCACTGCTCCCTTTCTTTAAGACTTCTAGGACGGAACTCAGAGCAGATCTTACAGCAATCCTTTTGGTGACCCTCTCCTAGGCACCGTAAACATGAGGAATATGGCCCGCTCTTTGGCATGTGCTTCGTGCAGACCAAACAGTTTTTAAACCCCGGGGATCACGGTATACCACAGCTCCGGGGAGTCAGAAGGTGGGTAGAGACCCCCAACAACTCTAATTACTAACTACTGACTAGTAACTACTAAGATAAACTAACTATATACAAACAATTGGAGTTGAATGCACTTGCTAAAGCAAGGGCTATGGGAACTTTCAGCCTACCGTCACTGGCGACAAGAAGCAACTGAGGGGGTGGTGGGTCAGCAGGGCTCTATATTGAGCGCCATTGAAGCGTGACTTCAGGGGGCACCAGGACTGACCTGACAGATGAGGCTATGGGAAAAATCTTCCGGCTCCTGTGCATGTGTGCACGCACGCACCTGAATGGAATCAACGTGAACAAGCACTCAAAGAAGAACGGGAAGTTAGAGTGAGAATATCTTTCACTGACAAGTTCAAGACAATTGAGTCATGGTAAAAAAAACTAAAAACAAGCCCCCTTTCCCCCCAAAAAAACACAAACTCCATTTAAAAAAAAAACAAAAACCCACACAACTCAAAGGTCCGAGCTCTCCTTTCATCTTCTAAATCTTCTACGGATCTTGAAAGTCCCAATGTCTGGACTTGGCATTCAGTCTGGGGAATTAAGTTTCTACAAACAGAGTTTCTCTATCAATGTCTTGTCTTTGATATAGAAGTTTATGAGGGAATGTTAACCAGATAACTCTGAAATGGAGGAAGTGCACAAATCTGAAGTGTCAGTGAGTTCAACATGCATCCTGGTCTCCAAGAAGTTTTCGAAACAATTGCAGCAAGTATACACAATTTCAACCAGGTTGAAAATACTGATGGTGGCATCCCAATCACTCAAGTCATGAGGTATTGAAACAGAGAGAAACTTCTACTGGCAATATCCATAATAACTGGATTTGTTTGAGCTTCTACCAGCACTCCTGGCTTCTAAATTAACAGCCCTAGTTCCAACCTCGCTTTAATAGACACACAGACAAAGTTTTCAAGGAAACAGTGGATTAGTGTAAATGTTCACTGCCTTGGCACCCAAAGCCCGCTTGAAGAGCCTTAGAATTGGATTGTAAGTGTTTGTATCAATGCTTTAGGCAATATTTCAACTTCACAATACAAAGGCAAAACAATATAAAAAGTGCCAAACTACAATAAGAAACATTTTAATTATACTATAAATCTTCATAAACTTTAGCATCATTGAATATAATTCTTGAAACTTCTTCTACTGTTATTGTATACTGGCTGCAAGTACAGTCCTTCTAAAGGACAAATATAATGCAACATGTATGTTAGACTAATCCAGCACAGTAATACAATCCCTTGCTGCTGAGTGCATTCATTTCAGATTATGTGAAACAATGACCTACAGATATTCATCTGCATTGAAATCAAACCGGGTTTCAGTGATTGTTCAACAGAATGCTGCAATTTGACAGGATTTATTCAGTCCCTCAATTGTACTGTTTGCTTTCAGCTATCTCTGAAATTTACACTTAGAATAAATTTTTACAAATATCAACTGCTAATTTTCTTATAAAGGAAAGCAACTGAACTGCTGAACTGTTAAAGCACAGAGGAAAATGCATAATTTAAATCATATATAATAGGAAGATAAATACAGCAAATAATTAAAGACTCAGACAATTTAATGAAAGGCTAGAATAAAGGTAATTTACTTAAAGTATCTACTAATTTTGCTCCAAGCCCTCAGTGGGCAAGTAGCTATTATTGCATGTCTCTCTACCAAGCAGACGGAGGCAGGAAATAACTAAAAGTTATAATATCAATCCCTAAAAAGGAACTAGTTCTGATTGAAAATTCCAGTTCATAGGGGACACCCCAAAATCTCAACTTAGTGAGAATACTGGGAAAAAAATGTAATGAAAAAGATCTACAGAACCGCTCGAGCAAATCCATAGTAATGTTGTGAGAATAAGTTAACTGGTGAAAACATATTTTTAAGATTGCTACAATCAATACATTTTTAAAAAACAAAGTTTCTAAAATAGATAAGGAAGAAAAGGACCAGAGTTCCTCACATTTTAGAGAAGCAATCTTAGGGAAGACTCTGTCTGGACCTAAAGAAGGGCAGGAATAGTCAAATTAGCAAGTAAACTGCATTTCTCCTATGCTCTGTAAGTTAGTTCAGTCAACTGGTCACTTCAAAGGCCAGACATATGATGAGAGGACTGAGATATACTGACCCATCAGAGGTAGGCAAGTAACATCACCTGCCAAGAAGGCATTTCCAGATTACTGCCACTACAGTGAGCTGTATAGAAAAAAGTGAAGAGATGTTCATGTCTTAACTCTGCAGAACTCCAGAGAAGAGGCACATACTTTTTTCTGCCCTAACAGAGTGGGCTCCAGCTCCTGGAAATAAATCTTATTGGTCACATAGGCCTCTGACACATGAGAAAGGCTTTTAAGTTTTTCTACCTCTCTCCATAGATAAATAAATGGTCTGGCTGCTGATTTCTGATACTCTTGTAGGTAGACCTGAAAGGCCTCTCACATTTACAATATGAAGCAGCTTCTAGTATTCATCCTTTACAAAGGATCTAAGGGAAGTAAGTAACACAACATGAGCAAGTTTGACAAAAGAAATAACCTCAGGAAAGGAGCAACTTGTTTGATCATCTCTTTGGCTTGGTAAAAGACTAAATTACCTACAGGAAGTTCCGTAACACTCCTAATTGAGTGAATGGACACTAGGAAGATAAGTCTTAAGAGCAAAAAGTCACATGGACACTGGCTTCAGAGACCTGATACTGTGGGGAGGATGGGTGAAAATCCCATGGGATGTTCACAACTAGCCCAGAAAGGTAAGGAGCTCAGATTGCAGAGGGCTTGAATTTGTCCACTATCTTGAGGAATGTGACTATTTCTAGGCGAGTCCAAGAGAGGAATTATTTTGCCCCCAATAAAGCACGAAAAGTTGCAGTTTGCAATCAGAGTGAGTGCTCAAACTTTTACTAGACTATTTTGGAGGGGGGTGGGGGGAAAGAGCAATAGAACAACCAGGGCTCAAATGTCTATCCCTGCACCTGGAACATATCTAACAGTAATAAGCATTGGAAGTAGCCTACTTATGGACTTATAACACAGCAAACCTATGACTCCTTTTATGCCGTCAACCACTCAAGCCAAGTGAGCGACATAGGTGATTTCAAGTTCTGGTGGAGTAGCTGGCCCTGAGAAAATAAGTCCCTCCGGAAGGGAAGGTGGAAGGAACTTTTACAATACCAGAAGTACACTGGATGAGGACCTTGGTGCTTCCTCAGCAGAGGGAAGGCATAAGCTAAGACAAAGTGCAATGGTTGTAAGAAGACACTGGCTCTCATGGCTACGGGATCCCTAACTGGAAAGGAGAATTTTGGGATCGTTATATTCCTCTGGATAACATATATTGCCAATTCATGAGCATAGCTAATTTATGCAAAAACGTGTTTGTGTCACTGTTTCCCTGACCGCTCTCTCCCATCCCCTTGACATATTTGTTAAATATAATTGTTGCATCTAATCTTTAAATTTAGATTGATAAACTCTTTATGTCAGGTACTGTTTCCTACTATACATCTGTACAACTACTAGTACAATGGAGCCTCTAGATGCTACGTTACTATAAATAGGTTAATATAAATAAATAATTATAATACTATGCTTCCCAGCAGTCTGTTATTCTCCAGATGATTCTGGTTGTGACTCATCCTGTCTATCCTACAGTCTAGTTCCTCATCTGTGTGTATATAGCTCAGAAGGAGATAAGGTTTCCTTCTAACCACATATGGGTCTGCAAGAGTCTGCTGCTATGCCTCTTTTCCTGCACTCCCCAGTACATGACACAAGCGATTATAGGAACAATTTTGTCTGCATTCAATGCATTGCCCTTCAGGCTGCACTGAAAATGCAGGAAAGCACTGCAGACTGCTCTTATTTTCTGGAGGTTAATCGGTAAGATGTTTTTCTAATAGTCATAGAATGCTAGACCTTCATTCCACCTAATCCCTCCTCTTTTTCCCCTCCTCTATCCACCACCCCAGTCCCCTCCTTTCCCTATTCATTTATGTTTTCTCCTATTTTATTACTGTTACCCCCAATGTAATATGTTATACCTATATAGTATTGTCTGGATTTGTACTGGATGGTCTCGCTGCTTTGAGAAGTTGTAAAACTGCATAATTCCATAATTCTACTGGCGATCTGATGAAGCGTGTGGTATTTGGAAACATACAAGTCAAGTCACTTACTTTTTTGTACTTTTACTGTCTGTTTTTTCATGAAAAACAAACAAGACAACAAAAAAACCCACTACAAACATCAGCAGCCCTGCCAACACAGGAATTCCAACCAGACAGACCTATGAGCTAGGCAGGGGGATATAGAAAGGAGACTTACATCAGATCTAGAAATAGGGACAAACAGCTTGAGCACTGACCAGTTGTAAGGAGGAGTTGGTGCTATTATGATCCTGAAGTTCTAAAATTCTGGCATGTCTTGCAGGGAATATTTTGAGAAGAAAATTTAATGAATTATACTACCATCAAATAATCGTCATTCTGTCTGTAATGCAGTGCTCAGGGATGTCTTCTTGTTCCCTCTATGTTAGTGTGTTTTACACCATTACAATAGACTGTTTCTCACTATCATTAATTATTGTTTCTCACTGTTGTAAAGAGACAAAAGTTAGTACAAATGACAAGATCTTATTCTCATTTCTTAAATCTAACATCAAAAAGTAAGTTTTAAGCACATACACACAAAACCCACTGGGAATTTTTACAAAGATATATACACATAACATAAGGAAAACACTTTGCATGTATATGGGTAAGAAACTTAAAAATCAACCAACTGGAGTGATAGCTAGTCCTTACCTTACTTACTGTTCTAAAATCCTACTAATGGCTACAAGTAGAGGCGTGGCGCAGCCTGGTGATGTCCTCTGGATTTACTTTCAGTTTCTCTGGGAAATTTTAAGTACCACCAACTCACCTCTTTTTCAGCTTTTCGGATACTTTCAAAAGGTAGAGGATTTATTGACCATGCATGATGTTCTCACTTTTCCACAATCATTTCTACCACACTGTGAGTCAGAGCCACTGAACTCCCGCTTGCTGCATTTTCCTGCTTCAAATTATATTTGGGAATAGACAGTCTCTATGATGAATATAACCCAATGTTCTGCAGGTGAGATACTATGACATATTTTCTGGTTCTATCACATCCAACTGGAACACTTTTAAATTTCAGATGCACACAAAGGCAGGTCCAGAGGATTCCATACAAACTGTTTTAAAGTTTAGGACTTGAAGACAAGCCTGTGCCATGGTACAGATCTCCTGCATAAGTGCAGAGACATAACCCTTCATTTTCTGAACTACTGGCTCTTGCAGGCAAGCTTTGCCTAGTTACACATTGAAATGGCCTCTTGGGCAAACTAGCTCCTGGGACCTTCAGGAAGCTCTTGGCCCTTGTTTGTGACAGTCAAATGGCTCCAATAACCCCAGGAAAGACTGAACCTTATATACCGCTAATGCCTGCAGATCCTAGGCCTGGAATGAGCCAGTCAACCAAAAACAGATGGACAAACCTGCCTTCCTTCCTGAGAGCAACAGTCAATAACACCCACTAGTTTGGCTAAAAGGGCAGGGAGCTGTAGCCAAACCAGAAGACAGTGTTTTTCCAGTGTTGCCCAGCACACACAATGAAATCAGAGATCAGCTATACCATCCCATCTTGAGTAGCTTCCCTTTAAGGGAGGTCTTCCAAATACCAAGTGAGGCCACGTCTACACGACGCGCCATTTCGGCGCGTTAAAATCGAAAGCTCTGGGTTCGATATATCGCTTCTCATCTAGACGGGGATATATCGAACCCAGAGCGCGCTTACATCGATTCCGGAACTCCACCAAAACAAACGGAGTTCCGGATTCGACTTTGCGAGCCGCGCACATCGATTCTGCGCGGTGAAGACGGGTGAGTAACTCGATTTTAGATATTTGATTTCAGCTACGCTATTCCCGTAGCTGAAATTGCGTATCTAAAACCGAATTTCACGCGTCGTGTAGATGGGGCCTGAGACATACTCAAAAAAACCAAAATACACACTGCATGACAAGATTTCTACATATATCTATATTACACTATATTGTAGCACATAAAGTCTACTATTTGTCAGCCAAGAGACAGATTAATGGCTTAACAATGTTTAACTACTTTTTCAAGAAGACACTTTGAAAAAAAGAGCTACTCTTCCCTTGATTTGGCATGTCAAATATCAAAATTTGCCCCTCTGGGTTGCAATTCCTGAACAAGTCAATGTCAGCTCTTGAAAGCCATAGTCTAAATGCACTAGCAGTCATTGGAATGCTTTAAAGAGTTTATTTCTCAAACACTTTACCCAATGGATAGAAGAGAGAGACTCACATCTGGCATTTCTGTAAAGCAGAAAAGGGTCCTGCAGCTGGAAATCTAGGTCTTTAGTGATGGGTTCTGTTCGATTTTCCATGCTCAGCCTGTTCATAATGGTGAAGCCATGCCTGGGAGAAGCTGATCTGTAAATTAACAAGCAGAAATCATAGCAAATCAAGAAAAAATATGAGTACCACTTCTTTGTCAGACAGAGTTCCAAAATTATTATTTCAATAGAAGTTGTTATATAAAATCTAACTATGTTGCCAGGGAAGAAAGTGAACAACAGTCTTGGAGCTTGGCAGAATTTTTGGTTCTTTTGTGGAATCCTTTTGCTTTCTTCAAACCCCTAAGCTCTGTATGAAAAATGACATAGATACCTGTGGCCACAACGACTGATTTTTTATACACAATCTGTAGCATCTGAGGTGCTATAGTTTAAGTCCCAAAGCTTCTAGTCGTCCTAATTATTTGTGCATGCCCGACATTCACAGCAAGTTCTAAGGCCTACAACTTTAGGAATAGGCAATAACTTACTAATGTTAAACTTGTCTTCAGATCATTGGTGTCATAGTATCTAAGGATCAGAACTGGTCTACACTTTCCGATTGCAGTAGAAAAGGGATATTGGAGATACAGTTGTGGAACAAAATTAATTACAATTTTTACTTTTTTCTTTAATACACAAAGATAATGAATTATACAAGTCACTCCAGGTGGGATTTTCAAACCCCCCTAAGTGACATAAGAGTAGAAATCCCACACTTTACTTCCAATGCTAATAAGAGATGTTACTTTGGAACCAAGTTTGACAGCGATGGACATGACACTGACTAAATGTTTGGGGTAAGTGCCAAGTACAATAATCACCAGAGGGTGTCTTCGTTAACTCCAAAGCACAGGAACCTACATTACAGGAAGGAAGGCAACAGAAAATGAAACAAAGGGTGGAAGTGATGGAAAGAATACTTGATGGTAATAGCTAGAATTGTATATCTCAGAGTCTTTTAATGTTATCCCTAACAGGTCTCATTTTTAACATTTAGGATAAAGATATTTTTCACAGTTCACAAAGAAGAGCAGATGATAAATAA
Organism: Chelonoidis abingdonii; assembly: GCF_003597395.2. Taxonomy (NCBI): domain Eukaryota; kingdom Metazoa; phylum Chordata; order Testudines; family Testudinidae; genus Chelonoidis; species Chelonoidis abingdonii. The sequence goes on from NC_133769.1 coordinate 117,945,506, forward strand.
ACCAGTTTATTTAATGGAAATGCTAGACATTTTCACATTTCCAAAATAGTGGTGAGAAGGGATTTGTTACTACAACATCTGTAGAAAGGACTTCCTCAGTTGTACCCACCCCAGTTTCCAACAGATATGAACAAATGATTTTTTACTGTGCTAAGACCTAAACTTTATAAGCCTTTTCAACATCTACTGACACTAAAATATGAAGGGGACTATTTGGTTATCGTTTGTAAAGAGATCTAAAGAGAAGATACCCTATGTAGAAGAGTTAAATATTATTACTGTGGAAAACAATGCTGTAAATGAATAAAACTAGAGAACATAACTAGATGGGGGAATTAGATTGGACAACGCCAAACCACATTAAACTGTGCTGTGTATGCTGGTGTACTTGGGATTTTCTGCTCAAAATTGCTAAGAGCCCAGGATCCACTGAAAATAAAATCAGGTATTCTCTTATCAAAGACAGAGAAGGAAACAAGGGAAGGGAGTGACAGAAAGAATACTTGATGGTAATAGCCAGACTTGTATATCTCTGAGTGTTTTAGCATCATCGCCAACAGGAAGCAGGTATTTGACACTTAGGGCTTGTCTTCACTACCGGGGTAAGTTGACCTAAGTCATGCTATTCCAGCTACGTGAATAATGTGGCTGGAGTTGACGTAGCTTAGGTCGACTTACCCTGGTGTCTTCACTGTGTTCTGTTGACAGGAGATGCTCTCTGGTCAACTTCCCTTACTCTTCTCGGAGAGCTGGAGTACCGGGGTCAACCAGAAAGTGCTCTGCCGTCTTCACTAGACCCACTAAATTGACCCCCGCTGCATCAACTGCAGCAGCATAGATCTCCCAGTAGTGAAGACCAGCCCCTAGGGTAGAAACATTTCCTCAAAGTAGCCTTTCAAAATAAAGATTATAGTTTTAGTCTATCACTTTTCATTTTTGTAAAGCTCTTTATTTTATTAAACTCTTTCTTTAACCATGTATTTTTCAGTTTAAATTATGTAACTGAATGTCTTCATTCTACCTTCCAGCTTATGCCTTTATTTCCTGCTTAAAGGCAAGGGCTGGAAAAGGGCTAACTCTTAGTGCTATGATTAAGAATATACGTGGAACTGAGCAGAAAAGACTGCAGTTACTAGACTGAGACACTGCAACAGCTATGTGAATATCCTTCCTCAACTTCCTTCTTATCAGGACCCAGAAAAGGAACTGGAGTGGTGGAGGGTAGCTGCAGACAGCTCGAAAATTCAGGTCCATTGTACAAGAGAATCATATTCCTCCTATGGAGTGGGCAAGGCACCTTTGATCTGCCAGACCCTGCCACAAGCAGCAGACGCGGGAGACAGTTCCTTCCTCCAGCAGTGGCAGCTACAACAGCATCTCTTACCTCATCCATTCTTGTTCTTCTCTACACAGATGAATAGAAGAGTAGGTGTGGGGAGGTGCTGGTACTGGCTTCTGCTGCTGGGTAGGAAGGAGCCTAGAGATCAAAGTAAGCTCCCGTACTCCCTAGTAGAAGATTGGGTCCATTGTACACCTGGCCTCACATGCTGTTTGTCACTTCCATATCCTTCTCTTCCCGACTCAATCAGAGGGACCTCCTGCCTCCTCAGTCCCCATCCTTCTCCTAGACGGATCCTCAAGAAAAAGCAAATGGAGGGAGGAAATCCACGTACCTGTTCAACTACCCACTCATAACAGCTGCAACCCTATGTCTGCTAACTGTCTGATCTTCTGCTTGTCACAACAGCAAGCCCAGCACACAGATGATAGAGCAGGCTTTGCAACATACCTGTGTGGTACAAAAGATGAGACTAGATGATCTAATGGTCCTTTCTGGCCTTAAAATCCATTAAATTATTCCCCACTTCCCCCAAACAACCCTGCCTTCAATTAAGAGGTGAAGAGTTAGAAAAGAACAAATGTAATATAAAACCGAACCATGAAATTAAAACAAACATCCAGAGCCATTAGAAAAAAGAGCCACTGAGAATATCTTAACACCTGGGGTGAAACATGCATGATAACAACATTGTAAGTAATTTGATACCGAGGCAAATGTAAGGAAAATGCATGAACTTTCCCCTATTCAGGAAACAATTACAATTGTATTAAGTCCTGCCATTTCCTTAACCTTGATGAGAACTATTATTTACTCTGCCATTTAGCTTTTTTGTTCTGAAACCTTCTAAAAGGACAAATGTTGTATCCTATTTAAATAGAACATTCTTAAGATTTATCAGATTCATCCACACTGAGATCTAAATTACATTTCCAAGTCTTAGTCACATGAACACGTACAAAGTGACGTTCTCCTTTCCAATCGTCCCTTCCCTGCATTGTCTCTGACAATTTCAAACTAACTTCAGTTATTCCTTTTCACCATGTAATAAGACAGAATTTAGAGTGGTTAGTTAAGGATTCTTTTTAGCAGGTTTTTCTACTTCCAAAGATTTTATGTTCAGACATTAAAATGTAACATTCTCACCTTGTGTAAACAAAGAGTGTTCCTTCCACATCAGTTTTCTCCTAAAATAAAAGAAACATTCAAGTAATTCAAATAAAAATTCATAAGGTGAAGGAAAACCAATGTTTTCCACAAAACAATCACTTAGTATCACCAGCAGGCAGAAGACACACTTTAGTATAGTGAATTTAACATATTGGATCATTAATATAACAAAGACAGGAGTAATAAAAGGGTTTATCCTTATGAAGAGGAGAAAAGTGGATTTACTGCCATATTCATAGTCCACTGCTGATGAAGCAATAGGAAGCACAGGAACTATTATTTTGTCAACCATAAATAAGCCACCGCTATCTTCCTTTTCCCAAAGACCATGACAGTTACATATCTCTGACTGAAATAAGGAAATAATTAAACAAAATTTCAGGGATTTGCTAGTAAAAGATTACGACTATCATAGTTCCCCTTCATCCTTCAGCTGAATCAGATTTTATGATAAGACATGAAAACCATCAGCTCTGCATTTTTTTATTTTTAGTTGTTTTTTAAGACAAAAAAATCGCATAGTTGTCTTCTTATCTATTTTCTTCCCCTGATAGCCTGTCAGCCAAAATAACTGACGAGTTGTCATTTTAAAAAAAAGAAACTTCAGTGTCTCTACCTGATATACACCTCTACCTCAATATAACGCTGTCCTTGGGAGCCAAAAAATCTTACTGCATTATAGGTGAAACCGTGTTATATTGAACTTGCTTTGATCCACCAGAGTGTGCAGCCCCACCCACCCCAGAGCACTGCTTTACCATGTTATATCTGAATTTGTGTTATATCAGAGTAGAGGTGTACTGGATGTCAGAAAATGCCAGTACATTTATGCTTCTACATTCCATTTGATACATAATATCCCACTTGCTTAAACTATGTAAGCTTTTCTGGTCCAGGGACAAATATTTTGGAGACACGCTCTTTGGGATCCTTTTAGATGAAAAATACTACATAAAATTCTGTCCACACAAAGATAGCGTTACATTTGAAAATCATACTTAAACATAGTTCCCCTGAACCAGTTTTGATCACTGTTTAACCCCAACAGCGTTAGCCAGTCAGCAGAGTTAAAAATTGATTTGGGGAAAAAACTTTAAGTTTTTCAGACACAGCTCTATTTGCTGTATGCACAGAGATTAGGTGAAATCATTATCACAATCTGCCCCACGCATATTCAGTCTGACAAAATATTAACGGGACACTCAAGATAATATTTTTTTTTTAAATATCATCTGTATTACTAATGTCTTATATTTTTTAAAATCTAATATACTTTTCAAAATTTATTTTTTGCCCGTAACTCAGTGTAGACTTTGAAAATGGACTGGTAAGCTTCACCTCCTCCTAGTATCAGTTTAACTTTCTTACCCTCATGTACCAGCACGTTGCATTTGTGTCCCCCCTCCCACCACTCTCAAACTGCAGTGTAATATTTTAATTTTAAAAGTTTTTACTGAAATAAAGACTCTTGACAACATCGCTATTAGGTTTTGTAGGACTTTCTTAAAAAAAAATATCCATAACATTTACGTTTGAGGGATGACTTACTCAAAATTATCTATTTAAATAAGATTCCAGTCCTATAATCTAATTGTTATCAGGGTTTGCCCATGCAATAGCCAATGCAGAGTGCCACTGAAGACAACAAATGCCTGTACAGGTATACTTGAACAGAGGAGATCAAGGGATCAGAGTTTAGAAAGAAAGCTCTACAGTGTATAATGTTAAGGTTACACAATTAAAATAACAAAAATACAGGAAATGCAGGAGCTAAGACTCCGAGTTATAGATCTTATATGTTTTGTGTGTGTATAATATTTTAAACAACAGATTTTAAAAGAAAAGCAAGACTACAAAATACTACATATGTACAATGCAGCCATTTTTCTGGAAATCTTTCAACTTTTGCATTTACTGTCTTTTTATCACTTTTGACTGGATAACCTTAATGCTGCATTTACTATTTAATTTAATTTATTAACTATTTGTTTTTCTCTTTCTTACATGATTTAGATAGTATCTGCTTCCTTCTGGTATCGCATTATTGGTAAATCTGGAATTACACGCTGTGCTTCCAAAAATCATATACACACACACCACTCCATAGAGTGTTTCAGCCACAATACACTTTCCATTGAACTCTGTATTGTATTCATACACTATACACATACAAACTATATGCTCTTCAGGGCAAGGACTTGTTTGTTACCTGCTTTAGCACACATTGTTTAATAGACACCCCCTATGAATTTAAAGTTCATCAAGACAGCGGGGGGGGGGGGCAGGGGGAGGAAGACGGCCACCCTTTTTCTCCCAACTATCCTCCAACCAGCTTTTGTCCGGTGCTCAGTTTCAGAATTGTGCGGGAGAGAACCGGAAACTGTCCCTTTTCCCGTTCGGTTTTCACAGAGGACGTGGGCCTCTATCACCGAGCATATTTTATAAATTAAAGAAGAAACATACAGCCCCAAGACTTTCAGCCACCATCCCTCCCAGCTCCGGCACTGCCCACGTGTGTGTCTGTGTGGGGTGTCTTCCCACTTCGTGCCTTCCCCACGTCGGGGGCGGTCTCCCCACTGCCTGCCCTCCCCAAACCTGTATATGTGTGGGGGAGGGGTCTCCCAGCTCCCTCCTCACTCCTGCCCTTCCCCTCCCCCAACCTGTCCGTGGGTCTCCCCGCTGCCTGCCTTACCCCCCGGCATGGGGGGCTCCCGGCCCGGCGGGGGGGTCTCATCTCACGCACCCACTCGTTGGCGCGGTGCCCGAAGGTGTAGAGCGCCACCTGGCTGGCCACGTCCACGATGCTGCTGATGTAGGGGTCGTGCCGCTGCAGCGCCGCCAGGCTGATGTCCAGCCCCTTGCCCAACAGGGCGGCCCCAGACACCGCCGCCGCCATTTTGCCTCCAACAACAACACTCACGGCGCGCTGGGTGGGCACGATTAATCTAAAGCCGAGAACGAGATCGAGCCCTTAGCGAGAGAAGCAAAATCTGGCCAGGGTGCTGGACTCAGACTCGGTAGTCGAGCGTCGAGTTTACATGGCTCAGGATTGTTGCTATTAGCAACAAGATAAACTCACCAAAGGCCGGGCCGGGCCCTCCGTGCGTAACCCAGGGGGCGGGGCCTGCAGCAAAAGCACCGTGTCGCGCCCGGCCTCGCACAGGCCACGCGCGAAATCCAGACTCGTCTGAGGGGCAGCCCTGTGAGGGCATGTACACGCACAGGCAGTGTAGCCAGCAGCGTGCCAAGACTGGTATTGCCAACCTCAGTTGTTCCAAAATCATCAGCCAGGCCTCACAAAATCATAAGAATGGCTCAGCAATAATAATTTTTAGGTTCTTTTTATTTGTTTTCTGGTGGTGGAGTCTTTAGGGTTCATGTTTAACAGATTTACTCCACAACCCGGAGGGCTACAGAGAGGGTGGTGGTGTTTTTTTTAATGCAAGTTGAGAGTCTCTGAAAATCACTTGAGTCCAGCTGCTGGGGATTCAAGAAAAGCATTGAGAATGCATTTGCAAACTTACCACCATCAATTTGGGCTTGAATAGGGATCGGGGAGTGGTTGGCTCACTACAAAAACAATTTTCCATCTCTTGGTATTGACACTGCCTCATCAATTATTGGGAGGGAACCACATCCACCCTTACCTAATTGGCCTTCAACATTGGTTCTCCACTTGTAAGGCAGCTCCCTTCTCTTCATGTGCCAATATAGATTTATGCCTGTATATGTAATTTTCACTCCATGCATCTGGAGAAAAATGGTTTTTTTACCCATGAAAGCTTATGCCTGAATAAATCTGTTAGTCTTTAAGGTGCCGCTGAACTCCTTGTTGTTTTAATTACATTTTGAGACTTGGCAATCCAGAGTTAGAAACACAGGCACATATACATGTGCCCACAAGCATGTTTAGCTACAAAAACACATGTACGCCCCAGGGCACACATAGACAGATATATATGGGCATGTACACATACCTATGAGTATACAGACACACCAAAGCATCAACACACAAAAGTACTCAGAGAGCACATGAAGCCATACATGTCTGTAGCATAGACACACCTACAGGGGACTATATTATAGACATACATAGAATATCAGTGTTGGAAAGGACTTCAGGAGGTCATCTAGTCCAACCCCCTGCTCAAAGCAGGCCCAATCCCCAGACAGATTTTTGCCCCAGATCCTTAAATGGCCCCATCAAAGATTAAACTCACAACCCTGGCTTTAGTAAGCCAATGCTCAAACCACTGAGCTATCCTTCCCCCCTATATGGTGGAAGGGGGGAGGTACACACCCATGGCTATGAGTATTCATATTTGCCTGCATGCACCTATGGACCTACTTACTCATCTGAATCAGCTATGAAATAATACAAGTGAAGCTAATCAATGGAGAGGCACCATGATTAGAAACAGATGGACACTACATTTTCCTCCAAAGGTAAGCAGTCCGGTGCCCTAACATCAGTCCAAAGTAAGTAAGGTATAGCATTTCATGGACTTGGGAAAGAAATGCTGTGGTCTGAAAACTTCAGGAGGAAGATGTGAAGAAAACCAGTGAGGAGGAAGGGTGGCAATTAGGCATTCCTTGCTGCTCAAATGACAAGTAGATCTACTCAATTCTTTCTGCCGTCTAAACCCTCCTGGACTCCCTAGTAACAAGACATTTCCCTCCCGCCGAAGCCCCTCTGGTGTGCCAATCCTTCTTATGGCCATTTGTCTACCTTAATTTGTCACTGAGGCCTGGGAGGATTACGCTTTCTCAACCTGTCTTCTGCAGCTGCCCAGCCCTTTTGGTACCAATACTACTGATAATATTAAAAAAGGTTTCCCTATTTTGTGTTACAAAAATCTGGTCAACCTAACTCCAAAAGAGACAGAATATAATGTAGAAATTGATTTGCAATAGATTGTTCTTTCAGATTGTAAACATTCACTCATGGTTACAATTTGGCATTCCAATGAAGGTCTGAGTCTGTTATTGTACAAGATTTTAATCACAGTTACTGTTTAATAACAAGTTATTGTTTCTATACCTTTTGAATTCTGAGAATGTATAAAAGCAGAAATTAGTAAGATTGTTTCTGTTTTTGCCCATTTGGTCTGACTGGGTGGCTAATCAATGTTTAGAGCAGAAGCCGGCAACCTCTGTTTCAACTTTTTTACTTAGGAATGGCCTTTCATTTTGAAATTTAGCTAATAACAGAGTTCAACCTAAGCCTTCTCAGGTGTGGCTGCTTCTAATGTTCCTCCTTCAGGATTGCTCAGTCCACAGTATGGGGAACATGTATGTTGTTGGTACCCACAGTCTAAAAGACTACTGTTGGACCTTTGTCTACCTCAATTCCCAATGGTTCAGGAAGTTTTAGTCTTTTTGTTAGCAGTTTACGCGTTCAGGATTCCTTAACTGACTCAGGCTTTGAACCAAATGGCACATGGAGAAAACTGTGCTCAGCCCAGTTAATTCCATCTGGCATAGTTATTTAAAAATTTTAACTCCCAAAATCAAACTAGATCCAGTCAGTTTCATTCCCACACTAGATAAAAATTGCAAGGAAAAGATCTATAAGGTCACAGTAAGTTATCAGCATCAGTGTATATGTAATACTACCCCCTGGTGGAATTTGGCAGACCTTTTTGATGTAAAAGCAGCCCACTTCACTATCTGTTGAATTGTTATTTTAACTCACTGAAAAATAAGATTCTTTACTTTGGTGCTGTTGATTTTGAGAACTCTGATGCTGTAGGTATTGTGTGTGATTAATTACAATAACCACAAGTGGTCATGGATTTCTGAGGAATTCTTTCAGGAAATGAGGGCATGTTGTTTGATTGAGATCACATTTCTTGCTTTGCACATTTTTGCTAAATATTTCTGTTGCCGTAATTCTAAGTGTTGTCATATGGTGAACACTTATTTCAGACACTGTACATTTTGCACACATCATCTTCTGTCTAAGGGCTCATCTATGTGGGAAAGTTTTACCAGTAATATTAATATATTTATACCTGTATAAGTCCTCACCTCCGATGTGAACACTCTTATTTCAGTAGAAGTGTGGCTTTTTTGGGTTTAATTTAAATCCCTTGACAAGTAACATATACTGAACTGAAAAAGGCATTCTTAGCCTAATACTGGAATAAGTGTGTCTGAATTGGGGGTTATACTGATGTATCGGTTTAAATTTAAACCTTATGTTATACTAGAAAAATGTTCCCATGTAAACAAGATCTTAGTTTGCTGCTCACTGCTTCTTTATTTACTTCTATTTTTTTCAGAAATTTTAGTTTTGCTCTTCAGGTATCATTTCTGCCAACTGAGATTAATGCCACAAACTAGCCTGGTTTTGATAAAATAATCTGTTAGTTCTCCAAAATCCTAAATTTAATTTAAAATTTAAGCTCTGTTAAATATTAATTTATTGCCTCAACTTGTAATTGGATACAAATGATAAAACAGATCCCTTTTATATATTTGTTTTTGGGATACACTAGTCATCAAATCGCTGAAAAACAACACCCAGATTATTTCTTCCAACCTCTTCCCAAAAATGAAGGTATTATAAACCTCCAGTACTGCTGCTTTTTCTATATCCAGAAACAAAGATGTCAAACATCGGTGGCTTCCTCCCACCCCCACCAAGTTCTGTAAGCATGAAATAAATCAGAAATCACTGAACTTCCTACATTGCTCAACAAGATTTCTGAGGTTTCCCTCTGAAGTTTGTTTGTTTGTTTGCTATTGTGTCTGAGTTATAATCCCTAGCCCCGGGGTTCTCAGACTTTTATACTGGTGACCCCTTTCACAGAGAAAGCCCTTGAGTGCACCCCCCCTTATACATTAAAAACACTTTTTTATATATTTAACACCATTATAAATGCTGGAGGAAAAGCAGAGTTTGGGGTAGAGGCTGACAACTTGCGACCTCCCCATATAATAACCTTGTGACCCCCTGAGGGATCCCGATACCCAGTTTAAGAACCTCTGCCCTAGCCTAACACAAGGTTATATTCTGATGAGGCAACCATCTTGAGTCCTTTATAATAAAGAACAAGCATTTGAATTACACAACCAGTAAAATAATATTGTTACCATGAGAGCAACAAACTTGTACTCATTTAATAGAATATTGCATTAGGATATTTACTATGGCAACTAATTTATTGCCATACTAGTATTTAATCAGGCAATCATCTTAACTCTTAGACATATGGCATTTGTCAGACCACCAACTAATCTATAACAGTACAGTCTTTTCACTGTGGTGCATACCCAGGATTTGGGGAGCATTTTTGATTTGTTATATGTTGCATTTTGCTGGTAAATACATAAAAGGTCAAAATACCAATGCAATATTTGTGTTTAAATGGTTTCAAATTAAAAATGGACTCTTCCTCACATGGAATATTGCAATAATGATCCACAAGTGACTGCACAATGTAATGCAATTACTGCCTTATACTAAAACAGGGATAGGCAACCTATGGCTCGGGGGCCAAAGGCGGCACGCAAGCTGATTTTCAGTAGCACTCACACTGCCCAGGTCCTGGCCACTGGTCTGGGTGGTTCTGCATTTTAATTTAATTTTAAATGAAGCTTCTTAAACATTTTAAAAACCTTATTTACTTTACATACAACAATAATTTAGTTATATATTATAGACCTGTAAAAGAGGGCTTCTAAAAACATTAAAATGTATTACTGGCTCACGAAACCTTAAATTAGAGTGAATAAATGAAGACTTGGCACACCTCTTCTGAAAGGTTGCAGACCCCTGTACTAAAAGTTTGAAATACTGCATTTTGTTGTTAGATTGATACTGCTTTAAATTATTATCTTTGTTATTTGTACTGCACTATGGCTTATGGACACTGTGAGAAGCATTTGGGCAGTCAAAGACCTAACATTTTTGTATCTCTGTCAGCAATACTTTGGGAAATAATGAGTGAAATGTATCCCTGCTTTTATACTAGGGACGACTGGTACACAGGGGCCTCCCGTGGGCAGCCAATAGAAGATTTAAGCACTTTTAATGAGATTCTGGACTGAAAACCAAGGGTATTAACACCACAAACTCCAGTGAGTAACTGCCAGGGCTGGCCTTACCATAAGGCGTACTGAGGCATCTGCCTTAGGTGCCAGACTGGGGGCGAGGGGTGCCACAAGGACTCAGAGTGTAGAGGAGAACAGGCAGTCAACTGAAGAGTAGGAGCCAGTTAGGCCCTTAAGACACTGATATCTTACCTCACTCAGGCCCAGCTACCAGCCTGCTTATTTTTCCCCTTCAATTGAGCGTTGAGAGCCACTATAGCTGGCACAGAACAGCAGTCATGGGTGAAAGAAGAAAATGCCCCTCGGGGGCAGCATTCAGAAAAAGCAAGCAAGCAAAGGAAGCTTTTCTATCTAAGCAGGAAGGAGCTCTCCTGAGATACATAGACACAAATGTTCACGGTGAGCCTTCCGGCCCCAGTGAGGATGTGAGTGGTGAGGAGATGCCTGATCTTCCAGTTAGTCAGAGTGCAGGTGACCTGGCAGCTACTGCAGCATCCATATCTCCATCTCAAATGGATGTAACCATGCACATTCCTGAAGAAAACTGTAGATCAGAGAAGAGTGTGGTGGAGGCGCAAGAAACAGCTGCTGCTGAGTTTAGTTCCTTAAGTCTAGATGATCCAGGACTGCGGACCCACTTGAGCAGTAGCCTGAGGGACTTCCTTGTACTGCATGGGCCACAGCAAGTGAAGAACTTCATGTTCCCCAAAGACAATGAAAATAGAAGTTTCCATCCAACACATTACTGGCGTGAAATCCCCAATGGTGACAAAGTGGAGAGGCCATGGCTTATGTACTCAAAAACCCAGAATGCTGCATACTGTTTTTGTTGCAAACTCTTCCAGTCTAATGTTCCAGCCACATTGGGTTCTACAGGAACAAAGGACTGGAAAAATCTGGCTAGAAATCTGGCATGCCATGAGAAGGCAGTAAATCACCAGAGAGCATTCCATAGGTGGAAAGAGCTTGAGATGAGACTAAGGTTAAAGGCCACCATAGATGATCAGCACCAAAAGAAGATTGCATCAGAGTCTCTTTACTGGCAAAATGTTCTGAAAAGGCTCATTGCCATTGTGAGAATGCTTGCTACCCAAAACCTAGCACTGCGTGGCACTTCAGATCAGCTGTATGTGCCAAACAATGAAAACTTCCTTAAAATTGTGGAGCTGATGGCTGAGTTTGATGCTGTACTCCAGGAGCATCTAAGAAGAGTCACCACCCAAGAAATGTACACACACCACTACCTTGGAAAAACAATTCAAAATGAGATCATACAGTTACTGGCAACAAAAGTCAAACAGAAGATTGTGGCAGATCTGAAGTCAGCAAGATATTACTCTGTTATTCTCAACTGCACACCTGACATCAGCCATACGAAACAAATGACTTTAATGGTGCGTTTTGTAACAACAACAGAACCTAGTGAAAATGTCCCTGCAATGGTGACTGTCAGAGAGCATTTTCTAGAATTTATTGACATTGATGATACTACAGGAGCTGGTATGACAAATGTGCTTCTTAAAAAGCTGGAAGATACGGGAATTGCGATAGCTGACATGAGAGGTCAGGGCTACAATAATGGTGCCAACATGAGAGGAAAGAACAGAGGAGTGCAGACATGGATCCGAGAGTTAAACCCTCAAGCTTTTTTTGTCCCATGCAGTTCTCATTCATTGAACTTGGTGGTCAGTGATGCAGCATCAGCTTCTAGTGAGGCTGCTGAATTTTTTAATGTAATTCAAAGCATCTATGTATTTTTCTCTGCATCAACTCATCGATGGCAAATTTTGAAGCAACATCTGGGAACATCCTCTCTGACACTGAAACCACTGAGTGCCACATGATGGGAAAGTTGAGTGGAGGTGATAAAGCCTATCAAACACCAAACTGGGAAGATAGATGATGCCACAGTTGCCATTATGGAGGATAATGCTATGACAGGAACTGTTCATAGGAGAACAGTGGCAGAGGGAAATGGAATCACCAGAAACATACATAACTTCAAATTTCTGTGTGGCTTAGTGTTGTGGCATGACATACTGTTTGAAATAAATGTTGTAACCAAGACTCCAAGGTGTTGACCTTGATATATCTGGAGCAATGGAACAACTGGACAAAGCAAAGTCATACCTACAGTCTTACCGGTCAGATGAGGGATTTCAAAACATTCTGAAGAGTGCACAGAAGTTGGCAGAGGAACTTCACACTGAAGTTATTTTCCCACCCATTCAAGAATACAAGAGTCACCGAAGAAGAAGACATTTTGATTAAGAGGCATGGGATAATCCCATAAGAGACTCCAAACAACAATTCAAAGTTGAATTCTTTAACCAGGTGCTAAATTGTGCAATACAGTCAGTTGAAGAATGTTTCATGCAGCTCAAGGAACACAGCAGTATATATGGGATGTTGTATGATATTCCAAAACTCCTCACTATACCTGAAGAAGACTTACACCAGCAATGCAGGGCACTAGAGACCCTGTTGACACATGATGACATGCACAATATCGATGCAAGTGATTTAGGTGATGAACTGAAAGCTCTTTCAAGAAACATTTCAGCAGGATCAACTCCAAAGGCTGTTCTGGAATATATGTGCACAAAGAAGATGACCACCCTCTTTCCAAAAGTTTTTGTTGTTCTCAGGGCTGGCGCTACTGTTTAGGCAGCCTAGGCAATCACCTAGGGTGCCAGGATTATTCGGGGGGCGGCATTTTTCCGGGGGGGCGGCAGGCGGCTCCAGTTGACCTGCCGGAGGCATGCCTGCAGAGGGTCCATTGGTCCGCGGCTCCGGTGGAGCTGCCGCAGTCATGCCTGCGGACGGTCAGCTGCTTGCGCGGCTCTGGTGGACCGCCCGCAGGCATGACTGTGGCAGCTCCACCGGAGCCACGGACCAATGGACCCTCCGCAGGAATGACTGCGGCAGATCAACTGCAGCCACAGGATCAGCACGGGAGGCGGCGAAATGGCCGTGCGCCTAGGGTGTGAGAAACCCTAGTGCCGGTCCTGGTTGTTCTGCGCATACTTCTAACACTTTCTGTAACAGTTGCCAGTGGAGAACGCAGCTTCTCCAAGCTGAAGTTAACAAAAAAACACATCTACGCTCCACAATGGCATGGGAAAGGCTGGATGGCCTTGCAACCACCTCAACAGAGCATGAGCTGGCCCAGACTGTGGACCTTCAGCAGGAAGCAGTTCAAATCTTTGCAACCAAGAAGGCACGGAAAGCACCACTTTGATTATTCAAACAGATAAAAATGCCAGTGTTTACTATGCAGACAAGAAAATTTACATTTGCTTTTCAGGCGTTTGAAAGTTAAGTGTTGTTTAAAATTTTTGAACAAGGCATTTTAAGTTGTTAATTCTCCTTTATTCGGGTAGGTAGCAGAGCAGTACCATGAGAGGAGCAGAACAGGACGAAGGCAGAATTGAGACCTTTCAAAGTTTTGGCCCAAGCGAGGGGGTATGGGGACGTCATTTGAGCTCCCTGCTTCAGATGTCAAAATGTTGTGGGCCAGCCCTGCTGATAGAAAAGTCTAGGTTTATTATACTTGTATGAATCTGTTTCCCTTGGTACACTTTGAGTGCTGTGAAGGTGTTTGGTAGTCACTTTTCCACAGTCTGACTTCTTCGTTTTCTGGTGATGCTGACGGTGTGATGTGTTGTCTGTTAGATGAAATTTATAGGCACTTTAACTTGCTAGATGGGAACAGTGAGCTACAAGGATTTCCTGAGGAGAAACTTCCATGAGAAGTGTATGAGGTTTCTCATTTTTCTTTTGGCTGATTGGCGTTTGCCCAAATCTATTAATTTCATATCACCTCAGTTCAGTCTTATAAAGATAACCTTCACTGAATCCTGTGTAACCCTGTTCCCTGAACTGCAAAGAAACATCTGTGCTCTTTAAACAACCAACAAATAAAAGCAGACAGCTTAAGACTTCTTGTTAGACTTTCCTGATGCCTGCTATTGTCTTACTAGTCAGCTTTAAGAAAAGCTTCTCATAAATGGGTGTGGCTTCCTTCTCTGAGTTCAGTTAATCAATAACTACTTAGGTGAATAGAAGAATGCCCATTTTCAGTACTCACTCCTGCAATCCTTTTTATTCAGGTCAATAGGAATTTTGCATAAGGGTCTGTAGAACTGGGTTCTGAATCCAAAAAAAGGTCAGGTTAGTTATAGGTCCCATTATCCATTGTGTGATCAGGTGTCAGAATAGATTGTGATAGAACCAGCTCAGGGGAAGTGGACACAGAGTCCAGCCCGTATGAGGAGAGCAAAGAAAAAAGTTGTTGCTGTTGTACCACAGGCAGCCTATCTGAACAGTGGAAATTGGGCTCCAAGGTTCTTTAAGGAGGCAATCAGAGGGTGTGTGTAGCTTAGCTGTCTGTGAAAGGAGAGATGGAATTGCTGACTTTGGGAGAGGGAGAATGAAAAGAAGTCTATAAGCCTTCCTTGGAAAGGGGAAGGCTTAAGTGGTTGCAGAAGTGGCTGAGTATCTAAAGAGAAAGAAAGAGTAAGAACAACTGAAGAGGCACAATTGAGAAAAGGGAGGCTGAAACCCTGTAGCTTGACATCTATTGGTGGATGTTAAAACTCCTCTGTGCATGCACAACTCCATGACAAACAATCCAATTTTGCATTTTAACAGTACTAAGGTGACCAGTATTTTAATATCAGCTGATGAACTACAGACACATTCCATCACAAAGGTGGCTGCATTCCAGTACTGGGCGGAGTTTGTAAGGTGCTGTAATATCCTTAGAAATGATAGATGCATGTAAATGTAAGAAACTATGTTTAATAACCTATCTGGGAAATTATCATTACCAGAAACAATATATACTAAGTGAGATATTTAGGTGGTTGTTTTAGATTGTTAAAATGTTTTGAAACCAGCTCTAAGGGGGAAATTGTCAATATATATTTTTATATATTTCAAGCAATAAGTCTTTTATGTGGTCTGATATCTTCTGGAATTTTGTTAACTGCATTGTTATCTTGTAATTCCATTTTGATTCCATTTTAAATGAATACAAAGACTTCTCGTTTAGATTTAGCCTTGCATTTGACATTCTTTTGCTTGTTAGGAGGAAGAGAGCCTTGGCCCAGCCAAATTTGCACTTTTGCCCGGTTCATAGTTGCCCTAAGGTACCAAGGAGTAGTAATTATTCAGCAAATGAAGATGGGTGAACTAGTTAGGATAACAGAAAAGCTGACAAACATTTGTTTATTCAGTAGAAGCAAACATAAAGTGAACCTTTCAGTTTTTTTTAAAAAGAGCCTTTTCCTTTTTTATGCACCTCTGCATTTCCTACTTCCAGAATATTACAGAAAGACTATTCGCATGGCATCTCATGGCGGAGGTTTATTTTCATGAGATTTCCAGTTCAAAAGTACAGACTAAAAGAGTTTGGATAAGCATCCAAACTTCTGAATAATTATTCAAACCAAACCTTTTAAGGTTCTCCCACTCTTTTTACTATCATTAGCTATAATATTCCCATGCTGACTATGGGGGAAAAACAAATATCAGCAAAAGTACATTTATATTGATTTATCTTCCCTCTTGTTTTTGAATTTAGTAAAGACTTACTACTAATATAGCATTACATAAAGATTCCCAGGAGCTTCCAGGGCCAATAAGACTGGGTCTCGTACGCTGTCTGTCAAATTGTACTCACTTTACAATAGAAAGCAGGGGCCGATTTAAGGGTCTGCACATGGTCAGCAAATATGCAGCATGGGGCCTGATGGTCACATCACCATAGGCTTTTTTAAAGATAAAAATAATAGGCCCAAACAAAAGTGGAATCTCACTCAGTTGTGTAATTCCAGGTATTGGAACCTCTGACCACAGTGACACTTTTCCTCAACAAATTGTTTTATGATGATGTCCAGTTTCAACTTTGCTGTCTCATCTTTCTCAACTGCATGCAGAGCAAGGTCACTCAGTTATGTTTGCTACAGTGTTGAATGCATGTAGTTTTTGATCAGAGGGGTAGCCTTGTTAGTCTGGATCTGTAAAAGCAGCAAAGAATCCCGTGGCACCTTATAGACGAACAGACATTTTGGAGCATGAGCTTTCGTGGGTGAATACCCACTTCGTCAGATGCATGTAGTGGAAATATCCAGGGGCAGGTATATATATGCAGGCAAGCTAGAGATAATGAGGTTAGTTCAATCAGGGAGGATGAGGCCCTGTTCTAGCAGTTGAAGTGTGAAAACCAAGGGAGGAGAAACTGGTTTTGTAGTTGGCAAGCCATTCACAAGTCTTTGTTTAATCCTGAGATGATGGTTGTCAAATTTGCAGATGACTGAAAGCTCAGCAGTTCTCTTTGAATCTTGGTCCTGAAGTTTTGTTTGTGCGTATGACACTTAGGTCTGGCTATAGTGTGGCAGGAGGTTTAAGGTTCTCCTAACGAGTATTTTTGTTTTTGCATTCCTAATATCTGATGTGTGTCCGTTATCATTTTCCGTAGCGACGGTCCAGTTTGGCGCATGGAAATGCAGAGGGGCATTGCTGGATATGATGCATATTTACATTGGTGGAACGTAGGCAGGTGAATGAACGGTGATGGTATGGTGATCATCTCCGGTTAGGTCTGTTGATGGTTGTCGTGGATGCTAGATATGTGGGCAGAGTTTGGCATCGAGGTTTGTTGCCTGATTGGTTTCTGGCTAGTTGCTATGGTGCGGTGTGCAGGTTGTGTGGTTCCGGAAATCCTGGGGAACCAATATCTCGGCTAAAAAAATGGACTCTCACTGAAGGATGTCTGGATAGTGTTGGATCTATGCTCAGACCCTGTGATCAGCACTCCCAGCTATCTCAGTGGACACCATGATTTTCCTGAGGAAATTACAATGCTTTGTGACTTCCAGAAAACACCCTTCAACCCACCAATAGGAGTAGAGGCTCTCATTATACGAACATACACACAGATGGATTACAAGCTGGCAGGAACAGTATCCCTGATGCTAGCCACACCACAACTGGGCATTGTGAGCTCTGTGCTTTTCCTCAAACAACTATTTCAATTTGATTTGACCAATATATACTTCGATCATCCGAGCACGTAGGGGGGAACCGCATGGTCCCCACAAGATGCAATATATTTATGGCCGACTGAAAACGTTCCTTCGGCTCTCTCCCATGTACTTCTCTACTACGTTACGATTGATATCTTCAATTGACCATCGGAAGGAGATTGGCAAATTCACCACAATTGCATACAGGTTTCACCCACATCAACCTTCAGCTGGACAATTCTTACAGGAGGTCATTCCTAGAAACACAGTAAAATAAGATGATGGTCAATGTACACCCCCTATACGAAACCTAACGGACGCTTATGTACTACCTTCATGCTTCCAGGCTTCATCCGGGGCAATACCGATCCTTGTTACAGCAGCACTGAGTACACCGCACTCCTGCTTAACCTCAGAGCAGAGGACATCAGCTTAACAAAAATCAATAACAAGCATAGTTCTCAAATAAAATACCTAAACGAGGAATGTACAGGAAAACAGATCACAAGGCCAGCGTGTACCAGAAGCCTCCTATGCAGACAACAAGAAAGAAGACCAAACAGCGACTCCATGGCATACATACCAGTCCCAGCTAAAGTTCCATCGCCGCATCATCAGGATCTCACCACCCAGCTAGGACAACGATCCACACTTTAACAGGCCTTGAGTGGCGGCCAGTCCTCGCCCAAGGAACCTGCCAACTGAAACTTTATTCTCACAAGTAACTTTGTCACCGCACCATAGTTAACTCTAGTTCAGGAACCAATCCAGGAACAACCTCGTGCCACACTTGCCAACATATCTACAACAGCGACACATCCAGGACCTAACCAGATCGCCATACTCATCACGGCTTTATTCCCTGCACCATCCAATTAATATATGCCATCATATGCGCAATGCCCTTGCTATGCTCACTCGCAAAAATGGTACAAGATTTTCCGTACGCGAAAAGGCACTTTAAAGGTACACAAATCAGATATTAGATGCAATATACAAAAACTGTAGGAGAACGACTTCACTCCGGGCACCCTACCTGGGCCACACTATAAGCAGACCTTAAGGTGGCATCGCAGCAAAAAAACTTCAGACCAGACTTCAAGAGAACTGCTGAGCTATCAGTTCATCTGCAATTTGAACCATCAGCTCAGGTTTAAAAAGACTGTGAATGGCTTGCAAACTACAACCAGTTTTCCTCTTGGTTTGTTCACATTCAACGCATAGACAGGCCATATCTCCCTGATTGAAGATAACTCATTATATCTAGCTTGCTGGTTTTCGGATTTAGTTATACCTGCCCCTGGATATTTCCACTACATGCATCTGACGAAGTGGGTATTCACCCACGAAAGCTCATGCTCCAAAACGTCTGTTAGTCTATAAGGTGCCACAGGATTCTTTACTGCTTTTGTAGTTTTTGACACATCTTAGTGCGCTCATTATGCACTTGGCACTAGCCCCTCTAGTTGGTATGTTGAGAAAAAGTCAACACAACATTTCATTTCTGTTAAAAAATCATCAAGAAAACTTGACACTCTGAAATTTAAATAGCTCTGGACTTCAAGTGCCAAAATGAACACCTCTGTTTTCTTTGTAAAATAATATACTTATTGAAAGACATAATCTTGTGAACACCAACTCTAAAGAGAAATATGAGTATTTTACCATGAGTTTAAGAACTTTCTCCTTTGACTCCTCTAAATGTATATATTGAAGTCGCCTGCAACGGAGGAAACCAAACAGAGCAGCTAGCTCTTGAAATCTCTCACACTGAGATTTTAGTTCCTCAATCATATTGTTTAAGACTTCAAAATATTTCCTTTGATGATTATCCTTTGTTTCTAACATAGAATCATGTGGAAATTCATCATCTATGCAGCATATACATCTCTTTATGTGGCTTAGATAGATTGCATTTTAAAAACCCATTGGTTCCCACCTGTTCTGAGATGCTTTTATAATTTCTTCATACTTTTCTTCAGATCTAAGTTTGCTGAACTCATTCACTGTGCTGTCAAACATCCGGAGGACTTGGAACAGGTCAATTTTCTTTGATTGAAGGATTCCATAGACTGCAGCCATGATAACTAAGATCCTATGCCACCATAACAGATTAAAGTAAAACACTCAAGCCATAAAGGACAGGTTGCTTTTTACTCGATGTATGTCCTCATTACTCCTGCATTCAGCTACAGTTTCATCTTCTAGGCATTCAAATATACTGTGAAAATTTACTATTGTTCTCTCAGTTGCTTTCATTCAAGCTGCCCATCTAGTACGATTGCCAACCCTTCAGGATTGGCCTGGAGTCTCCCAGTGTCAGCATCAATCTCCCAGTGACTATTGAAAGCAGTCTGGAAGATTTTAATAGGCTATTTTAAGAAAATGACGTTACTTCATGTTGGGGGAAAAATCTCCCAGAATAGCTTAAATCAGAGTGGCAACCCTACCATCTAGTCTTGAAGCACACTGTTAGATGTAAAGGTCTCCTTCGTTCTTCAGAAGCCTGTTCAATTTCACCCACTGCATCAATCTTTTTAACTTCTTCTGGGGCTTGAAGTACATCATCAAGTTCTACTTCCCTTTTCAAAACTGTACTCTCTTGAGCAAGAGTTTGAAGTTAAAGATTATCTTTGGACATAATCATTAATTTTTCCCACTAATCGTTAAGAGTCTGTGAAATATTTATGTATTTCCTGCAAAGCACCTAAGAAAACCATTAGGTCTGCACTGGCCGTATTTTCAGCAGCATGCACCAAAGTTAGGTAAATTTGATGTGCTGGGCAACAGATGTATATGGTGCATACACTTGGTCTCCCTTGCGTGAATGATATTCTGTCATTTTTAGTTACAGTCCTTCATGCGTTCCAGCCATAACACTGGTCCCATCATATCCCTGTCCGGACATGAATTTGGGGTCAATCTATAATTGCAGGATAAACATTAGTTAACTGGTCACACAGGGATGCAACTTCTGACTCATTTACTGCCCAAATCTTACAAAATGCTCTTTTATATCTACTTTTCCTTTTATATGATGCTTATTAACAAAGTAAAAATTGCCATTTGTTCAATATGGCTAATATCCATAGTTGCATCTTCAATTACAGTAAAAAACTTAGTTTCTGTGCAGCTATTAAGTATGTCCCTCCTGGTTTCTGATGCTAAAAGATTTATAAGTTCATCAGTAATTGTCTTGCTCAAGTATTTGATTCTCTTGGTGTCACCAATATGTTGAGCAAATGTTGTATTATGTCTGGCAAGTAGCTTACTGATGCTCAAGCAAATACCATAATTGTTGATCTCCAGCACTTCATGATGGCCATGGAAGGGGAGACCTAAACTAGCTAAAGTTTTCACTGTGACAAACAATATTTTTAAGACTTCTTGCCATTTCCTACTATTTTCAGATGCTTGTTTATAAAAACATACATTGATACTATGGCTCTTCGCAAACTGTAGAGCTGCCACATGTGACTGCACATGTTGTTTGCTTCTTCTATGAACAGACGTTGACTTTAGCATAATCTTCCAATCACTGTTAACCATGTTGATTTTTGAGTTTCTGTATCCCCGAACAGCCAACAAATGTGACAATATGCATAAACTGAAATATATGACATTGTGAAGCCACTTAACATGCAAATCTTCATGTGGTGCATTTTCCATTCTGTAAAATGAAGATGAAAAATGCAAGTTTATAGGAAAAAAAGGAAACTGTCCATTTGGTCTATCACTTTAAGTGAGCTGTCAGGGACCAAGCTGTACAAGCGTACACAATTTCTCAGGTGATAAAATTGAATCCTGAAAGTGACTTTTATCATATGGGAATGTCAAACCCATTTCAGCAGGAAGACTGCTTTAATTTGCTTCATTGTTGACCTGTTCTTGGACAGGGTCTGTCATGGTTCCTTCCCTCCTCTGAACTTTAGGGTACAAATGTGGGGACCTGTATGGACACTTCTAAGCTTAATTACTAGCTTAGATCTGGTAACTCTGCTACCATCCAGAAATTTCAGTGTCTGGAGCACTTCCTGTCCCCCCAAAA
>NC_133769.1:117974975-117992691 GCF_003597395.2 Chelonoidis abingdonii
TGGAGAGCCTGGATTGACGTCTGGTCCCTCTTAGTCCCAAGAGTGAACAACACTCAAAACAAAGAGCACAAACAAAGACATTCCTCCACCAAGATTTGAAAGTATCTTGTCCCCTTATTGGTCCTCTGGTCAGGTGTCAGCCAGGTTCACTGAGCTTCTTAACTCTTTACAGGTAAAAGAGGCATTAATCCTTAACTCTCTGTTTATGACAGGGTCTTTTGTTTTGTTCCTTTCAAGTTCATCTACGGGACCTCTGGAAACAAACTACATTTCCCAACCGTAGCCCCTTCAGCACTGGAGAATTCCCAGTGGCTGTGACTGTTGTAGGATGGGGTAGGAAACTTCTATTACTACTAGACACTGCTGTGCATGCTCAAATGTGTGGGACTTTGCAAAGGCATTGCAGGACTATAAAAATGGTGGCTGGTGGCCAATAACAGTGTTAGACACATGCAACCCATGCAATTGCATCAGCCCTCAGGCAGAGAAAAGTCCTCTTGCCATGGTTACTGACTCAGTTACTTGTGAGAGTGGGGCCCCAGAATCGAGTGCGCAGGAGGGGAGGAGATGGCAGTGGCAGAGAAATAGCTGGTGCAGCTGCTCAGGGGCCCATGCGTTTAGAGGGCCCCTGCAAGCTGAGGGCTGCTCAGCCACACAACATATGCCCGGTACAGGCTGCTGCCATTGTCTGTGACCTGCTAGAACCTCTCGGGAAAGCAATGCATTGGTCCCCATTGCCCACATTCTAATTTGCCTGGGGAATAGGCCTCCAAAATGGTGGCTCTTCCATGAATTCTGATTAGTCGGACTGCCAATGGCAGAGCCTCCCCTCCCACTGGGGGGGACAGTAGGAACCAGCTTGCAACTCTTCCTAGAGGCTCTGACTGTAATTTTGGTGGCAGAAGCAGTGGTAATTTATGACTTTGGCTCTGATGACAGCACTTCTGGCTTTGGCAGAAGCAGTACTGAGGGCTCTAATGGTAGTAGCATTTGTGCAGGGTTCAGGTCAGGGGAAGCAGACAGCACAGCATGGAGCTGAGTGGGGGCAGATGGGGTAGCAAAGCAGGGGTGGAGAGGCAAGGATGGGTATGGAAGGTGGGGGAAGTGAGAGTTTATTTGAATATGGGACATGTGATGTCATGTGGGGGATAGAAACCTGCCCATCATTTTGTTCCTCTATCACCAGCAGATGGGAGAAGGAGATGGGGGGAGGGATATTGGGGGTGGGGGTGTATGTGTCTGTCAGCATTTGCTGACTTTGCTGGCTGTTAATTCTGCCACTGAGAAAGTCCACTGTGGAGTTGCCCAATGTGGAAAGGCTTCTGCATATTTAAACATAAGCCACACGTCAGTGCGTGAGATCACAGGGATAAGGTTGAAAGGAGCCAACGAGAGTATGGAATGGGCTAGAAAAGCTGTTTAGGAAAGGGAAATAAGAGGCAAGGCACACACGCATTTATTTCTTTATTCTATATTTTTAAGACACGTTTGGTACTCCAGATACGTGCAAGCTGTTATGCAAATATCTGAAGATCCATACTTGTGTTTGTGAAATATAGGGAAATAAGCATTACTTCAATGCTTGATCAGTTCACTTCTCTCACCCCTTCTATTTGTCTTTTAAAAAAAAAAAGATTATGAAAGCAAAAATGTATGCTCTTGGAATATTAGATTTCACCGTTTAAGTTCACAAAAGTCAGGGTACTCGAAAGTTTTGTCTCTCAGAAATAATATCTTAACCACATGCATGCAAACACACACACACGCACATCATCTATACAGAGAAATTCAGAATATAGAGTTATACAAACTATTGCACATGCACAAGAGTGCCCAGTTACAGTTGCTGCAGCAAAAATAACTGAGTTTCTTGAACTTCTACATTTAAATTCTCAGCCATAACAATCTATTAACATTATTTGTTGCACTGAATATTAAATTGATTAAAAGTTTTTAGCCTTGCAATGTCAAAAACATAAAACAGTAACAGGATATAAACTGGTAAAAAACAAAATTCTCAGTATTCTCTCTGTGTACTATCCACCTGTACAAATACATGATGGGGACTATTTCCTGCTTTACTAATGAGCAGTATGTTACTTTTTCAAGGTAAGACATTGCATAACGGCACTGTTGAAAAGCAGAACATTTGATCATCCTATTAAATGACAGAAGAAAACAGTGGCTTACTGAAAAATAAACTTAAATAATTGGTTCACCCAAAGGAGGAGTTCAGATGCATACAGGTGTTTGGTCTCCCAGTAAAGCTTCTGATCTTTTACAGCTGATAGTTTACATCTTCAGAAATATTTTTAAAACCTTTTTATTTTCATTTCAGAATAGTTTCTCTCCCAAACTACAAATCCTACTTTTTATTTTTAATGCACTGATCTATGGTAGCTCCTTTCAACAGCAGGCAACTGGATCTGCTGGTAATATAACTAATATCAGATAGGATACAACAACAGAAGTAAAAGCATTCAAATTTATTTAACTACTTTAAAATAATGGATTGTTTTTTATAAACTAACATTATAAACACCAGGGCAATCTTTCTCCCATTGAAGTGGGCAATTTTGTCATGCCCTCCATTGGGAGCCACAGCTGGGCTTTACTTAAGTAAACAAGGAACAGAAGGATACATTTTGATTAGGAACTGCCAAGTTGTGCTAGCGGTATACAAGTGATTATGTCAGATTTAAGATCACTCTGTAAGGGCCTGATTTTGCAAACTGATTTTTGGGTATAGATCCTTAGAATGGAATTCCATTAACTTTAATTGGATTCAGAGTAGGGGTCTGTGTGTATGGATTTGTTTCCAGATCAGACACTTTATTGTTAATTTGGGCTTTCTGCTCAACCTTTCTATTCCAAAAGTACTGAGAATAAATCATCATCAACAAAGTAAGACATCCCAGTCGCACTAATCGAACAAGAAGATCCTGTTATCTCACATGCTTAATCTGTCAGTCTAATTTTCCATTAGGGTTCTAGAGATGAGCTGGAATTTCAAATTCTCTTGTTGACTGCATGCCTTCTATTATAATTACATACAAAAAACTACATTAAAAGAACTTTCACGTTACAAACCAAGCACTCAAAAGTTAGAAAATGTAAGTACTCAGGCCGTCCAGACAACCTTATGCATATGCTACTCCTGAGGGACTTCTGTGCCAAAAAATTAAACATTCTGCACACAATATTTTCAAATTCTGCAAAATTCTGCATATTTTATTTATCAAAATAACATAATATAATCACACATTTCAATTATTTTCAGTCATTTATTTCAAAATACCTGTCAGCAAGTATGTCTGTAACAATATAGACAACAAAAAAGATTCAGGAAATGTTTTTTGACAAAAAGATTCCTTACTAGGCATATTAATACATAACTCAAAGTAATAATTCATTTAAACTACAATACAGAACTGTATTTCCTGCCCCCCTCAGAAGCAGTGCAGAGGCTTGGGGGAGTCAGGGGTAAAGGAGGAGCTGAGGGAGAGGGAAGTAATTGCTGTGAAGGAGCCTGGATGTGAACTTGGAGGGTTGTTGGGTATACGTGGGTGTCACGCAGTCCCCGGGTGATGCTCTGGAACTGCTCCCCACTAAGCCAGTCAGGACTTTGGGGAGCCTCCTCTCCCTTGGAGCAGACTTGTTCAGGGCAAGAAGCTCACACGTCTTCACCTCCTGGGTCTCTCCTTGGAGCATTCAGCATCCTCTGCCCCTCCGTGTGCTTCCCACAGCGAGCCACCCAGGCGGGGTCCTGGGGAAGCCACCGGATTCTGCACCCCCACTTTGCAGTCAGACGAGACTCTTAGCCAGCAAAACAGAGGTTTATTTGATGACAGGAACAGGGTCTAAAACAGAGCTTGTAGATACAGCGAACCAGACCCCTCAGCCGGTCCATTCTGGGGGCAGTGAGTCAGACCCTAGTCTGCACTTCACTCCTCGTCCCCAGCAAGCCTCCGAGCGCACAACCCTCTTCCAGCCCCTCCTCTCTGCTCAGCCCCTTTCCTGGACCAGGAGGTCACCTGACCTCTTTGTCTCCAGCACCTTCAGTTGGCACCTTTGCAGAGGAGGGGCCCAGACCATCAGTTGCTAGGAGACAGAGTGTCAGGCATTTAGGTGCACTGGCCCTTTGCTCTGCAGCAATCACATACCCTTATTCCACCACCTAGATACTTAAGAACTGCATAGGGGACACTGAGGCACCCACACAGTATTCAGAACAAACATTAAGAACATTCCTAGTTCATCACAGTGGGAAAATATGGAACAGATTTTTTTGAGGGGTGAGGAAGGATTGTTAAAGAGCTTCCCCTATGCAGACCCTGGCAGACCCCTAGCCTCTCCCATTCAATCAGGCACATCTTCCCCTGTCCCCATGTGGTCCTGCACCCCCTTCCCCTGTCCCCATTTGTCTCAGTGCTCCCTCTTAGCCACCCCCTATCCCTGTGTGACCCTGCACCCATCCCCACGTGGCCCCGCAGCTTCCTCCCCTCACATGGCCCTGCGCCTCCACTCCCATTCAGCACCTGCCCCAGTCTGTCCTCCCCTATTAGCCCTCATGAACCCCTGTCTGACCCCGCGGCAGCCCCATACAGTCTCCCCATAGCCGCTGTCTCCTGACCTGGCCCAACAAGCACTGTGACCAAGTTAGGCTTTTTTTCTTCCCTAGCGGCCCGGAAGCTGCTGCTCTGTTCTAGCACCATAGTGCCCTCAGGTGGACAAAAAGCAGAACTGCAGCAAGTTTCCAGCAGACGCTTTTTTTCTGCACAAAAGAATAAAAATATGCATAGCTTATTAATTAGGCATATGCGCAGTGGCGTAGAATTCCCGCAGGAGTAATATGCATGATGATTTAGTCTTTAATTACATGATCATATACTATGTTTTCCACAGGACTCCTGCCTCATTCTGTGCACAGGATGGATGATGCTCACTGAACGAACAGCTTTATTTACTGTGCACCGTTTGAACTCTGCTTTTAAATACTGAATTATTGATATCCTCATGGGTTTTTTTATGGTGTTCATCACTGTAGCTTCTAAGTGGTTCACAAACGTTAGAGAATTTATGTTCACAACACCCCTCTGAGATCAAGGAGTATTGTTATGCCCATTTTACAGCTGGGGAGCTGAGAAATAAAAGCATTAGTGTCAAAAGTGTATATTAATTTTGGATGCCTAATTTGAGATACTTATGGCCTGATTTTTCAAGCAATGGTATTGGTTCACAGCACAGCTCTCATTGACTTCAGTTGCAGCTCTGAGTACTCAACACTTCTGCAAATCAGATCCCAGTTGCCTCAACTTGAGCACCCAGAAAATGAAGAACACACAGTTGGTGGCTATCTGTGAAAAGTTTGGATTCAGTGACTTGCCTAGCATCACACACAAAAATAAAGTATTAATCCCATTGTACAAGGCACTGATCAGACCTAATTTGGACTACTGGTAATCTATGTTCAAGAAAGATGGATTTAAACTGGAATAGGTGCAGAGAAGAGCTAGTAGGATGATCAGGGGAATTCAGGGTTTATCCTGGGGAGAAGAGTAGAAGAATTTGGCTTATTTAGTTGATCAAAAAGTAAGATGGGTGGAATCAGATTGCTCTCCATATATACATTATGGGGGGAAATACCAGGAAGAGTAAAGAGCTATTTAAACTAAAGGACAATGTTGACACAATAATAAATGTATATAAATTGGCCATGAACAAATGCCAGTTGGAAGTTAGAGGATAGTTTCAAACCATCGGAGGGGTGTGGTTCTGGAACAGCCTCCCAATAGGAGTTGTGGGGGCAAATAACTTAATTAGTTTTAAGAGAGAGCTGGACAAATTTATGAGTGCAATTGTACCACACAGTTGTTGTGGTGGTAGTGGGAAGGGCTCAGTAGTCTTGGGGCTCACTTCAAGTTTATGTCCTATGTTCCTAAAGCTCATGCTTCAGGGTTTCAGCTAATCACTGGCAGAGGTCAGGAAGGGATTTCTTCCCCTTCCCCAAGTGTAATCTGAGAGAGGTTTTTATCTCCTTTCCCTGGAGCATCGGGACATAGCCATCGCTGGGGATGAGACATTAGGGAGGGGGCAGGGCTCTGGGGTGGCACTAAGCATTCTCTCTCTGAGGTGCATGGCTGGTTGGTTCTTGCTCACATGCTCAGGATCTAACTGATTGCCATATGGGGATCAGGAAGGAACTTTCCTCAAGATCAGATTGGAAGTGGCCTTGGGATTTTTTTGCCTTCCTCTTTATCATCTGGGTGCAAATCACTTGCCAGAATTATCTGGGTATATCTCATTTAATCATTTCCCTGCCATAGCAAGGCCTTTAGGCACCGGTACTTTTGGTCCCTCCTATTCTCTGTCTGTGGCACATAATAGTCTAGTCTCCCGTGGATTGTAGTACTTTGGTCTCATTTCGATTGTTGGGTACGTGTGAGAGTGCTGGGTGGTGTTGGTGGCCTGTGCTGCACAGGAGATCAGTCTAGATGATGTTGTGGTCCCTTCTGGCCTTAAATTCTCTAACTGTATGACACTGGAAATCTGTTTACTGGCAGACATTGCCTCTGTAATCCTGGGACCTGAGGCCTACTCTTATGTAGCTTTCACCCACCCTACCATTTCATAGTTATCCAAGTATTTGGCCCAGATCAGCAAATGAATCAAGAGCAGCTTGGCTGAAGCTCAGTCTGAGAGAAACTGAGGTGATGCTGCTGGGAAGAGAGAAGCAATTTGAAGAACTTCCCTGAATTGAAGGCACCTGCCCTAAAATTGTTAAGAAGTCTTCACTGTTGGTGTTCTCTTACTCTCTTTATTACGCCCAGATAACCATGGCTGTAAAAAACGACCTTTTCCACCTCTGGCTGGCAAGAAGACTGCATCTCTCCCTGCCAGATTCAAACTTAGTTTTAGTGAGCTATGCATACGCGATCTTCAGGCTTCATTACTGTAGTTCTATGTACCTGTGTACAAAATCACCTTCTTAAAAAATAAACCTATAGTTGGTTCCAAACATAGTAGTCTGTCTGCTCTGCAACACAGGCCAGTGAAAGCCATTACTCTAATGCTCTGCAATCTCCTTTATGAGGCCCGATTCTTTGGGGAGCCAAAGAAGAGTGCAGAGCAGAGGAAGAGAAATCTGTATATACCTCATAATTTTCTGAGATGCTTAAATATCTTGGTGATGGATATGGCGTAAGAATCTATGTATAGACAAAGATGGAGGTTAGAAAAGTTCATAATATTTGTGTGATGCTTCAAATGTAGTTTCCTCTTTTAATTTATGTTTCAATAATAAAATCACCCTGAACTTATGAACTACATTTCTCCCCACCCCCCACCCAGCTGGGAATCTATCAGCCTCCACAGTGTCTCACAGGTGGAGAGGAAGGATATCTAGGCATGTCAGTGCAAACATATTTATTTACCGTGTCTGCTGGCTGGGAAGTCAAGGGTGAAAACCCAACAATTTGGATAAGTGAAGACAGATCCTAAAAACAAACTTCCGAGGAAAAAATTGTCCTTCCCTTTTTAAGGTACTTTAACCTTGACCTAATACTGGGAAAGTTATGATACCTTAGATAGTGGTAAGTATTGAGAAAGCACAGGATAAATAAAATATCTTGCTTATTTATTTATTTTATTTTTACAGCTGTTGCATACCAGTTATTCAAATACAGTGTACTTTAAGATATTCTTTGACTTAACCCTTGGGACTCCTGCAATTTCCAAACTTAGGTGATTAGGAGGATGTGTACTCTGTAATGTCCAAAAGTGTTAAGATCTTATGGTCCTTGATCCTTCACTGATTTAAGAAGATGGTTGTCACTAGATATATTTACTGTTTCAAGTTACCAAACTTGTTTTACCCAAGGCAAAATTAGGGGCTACTTGCATTACTAAATAATTGTTGAGTCAGAGCCTGTTGCAATAAAAAAACCTGATGAGTTTGTTGTGTTTATGTGTGTTCTGATGTGAATTAAACCAAACCATTATGTCTTTTTTGTGTGTTCCTAGGGATGCACTATTTTTATGCAGAACTTGCGAAAGCAGACACAATTCACTGATGTTTATTAGCAACCTTGTCTTGTCCTCTGAATTATGGGCAGTCTGCTTTGAACATGGGGAAATGCTACTAACAGTCATGATGTGAGTGTTTAGATTTTTTTTGTAGTTGTTTAACCTCTGCAAGGCCCTTCTACAGTATTAGATTTGAAAAGAGGGAAACTGAATTATGGGTGATTAAAGCTGAAATATTTATAGAAGCAGTTTTTGATTTTAAAAATAGCATTTGTGCCTGAGAAGATCGTATGTGCTACTTCAATATAAAACACAAAACCAGATTTTAGTGGATTTTATTACTAGCTGCTGCACGAAATTTGATAATATTATATCATTTTAAAAGTATTTCCCCCTAGTTTGGCATTTAGAGTGCTGCCTCATTAAAGTATAATACTCTATGATTTTTAAAATATCACAAAATAGGTCATAACAAAATATTTGATTTTTTATCTTTTTTTCTAAATATTGTAAAGCCAAGCAATGTGATCATTTTTTCATTTTTGTAAAAGGGAGAGGTGTACAGGAGCCAACTAGGGTGACCAGATGTCTGATTTGATAGGGACAGTCCCGATATTTGGGGCTTTATCTTACATAGATGCCTAATACCCCTCCACACCCTGTCCTGATTTTTCACACTTGCTGTCTGGTCACTCTAGGGCCAACAGCAAATAAAAGAAAAAGCATCTCTGATAAAACAGAGCTTTCAAAACAAAACGAGAGGCATGTGATGGTAGCATTAGCAGTTTGATCAATATAAGAAGGTGACGTTCAGCCTCTACCAGCAACAAAGTGTTGTAAATTATTAACAAGGCATACACTGGTTACGGAACAAAACTTAAGTCTTAGTTCTTTAGGAGTTAAAAGTTTCCACAATAACCTAAAATAGAAGCAAGTAAGGGACTAAAAAATCCCTCCATGCTATTGCAAAATCTAGCATACGACCCAATGCTACAGTCCTTATTCAGACAAAACTTCCATTGGAGTTAATGGGAGTTTTACTGGAATAAGTATTAAGCTATGCAGTATTTAGCCTATGGCTATTTTAAGATGCAGGGAGCTATTAATGCAGCAGCCCCCATTGGCCTGGAGCAGTGATCTGCGGCCAGTGGGAGCCGCAATCGGCCGGACCTGTGGATGGGGCAGGTAAACACACCAGTCCGGCCCATCAGGGGCTTTCCCTACACAAGCGGCAACCCCTGTTTGAGAAACCCTGCGTTATGCAAATAAGGTGAACAGGATTTGACTCATAATGTATTAAGTATTATGATCTGCCAGTAGTGAGATCGTAGTTAAGAATGCATCAGAATTTTTTGTTTTATGTGGTCTGTACCTCAGTGTCTCATCTTTTTTTGGAACCCTTTTTTGTAAATATGCCATGGAGAATTTGAACTAATTTTTAGCCACTAATTAATATGGGTGTGGAATCATTTCCAATATGCATTTTGTGTTTGCATGTTGTTTTTTAGGAAATGTGGTGAAAATGTAACACCAGATAAGCCTGATTGCCCCTTTGCTGGTCATTGCTGCTGCCTGAGCAGTAACATTGTGACATTAGAAGTAAAATCAGCCACTCATCATTCAGTCCTTCCAGTTCATTTGCATACTTGAAGAGAGTCACTGTTGTCCTGGTTTTCACAGCAACAACTGCCTTTGATAACTGATTTATCTCAGGCTACCCTACCATTATTGCAAAGAAAGTCACAGGAGGAACTGTAATCAGAGCACACAGGATAAACTCCTGCTGTGCTCCTTTGGGTTTGTACTGTATTAAGTTACACTATTTCTTTTCAAAGGGTAATTGTTCATTATTTCCTCAAAAAGGGTTACATGAAAATAAGATACAAAATTCCAGCTCCTTTTTCATGTGTGTTGTTCATATGCTTCTTGCAAATTGGGGCCTCTGGCTCTCTAAATATTTACCTTTTTTAAAAAAATTGGGAAATTATAGATATGGGACCCTACTCCATTTTCTGTTAGTCAATTTTAAAAAGTCATTTAAATGTTGCTGTAAAACGTATCTATTTTTTTTCAATACTGTGGAGCTTGACATGACATTAAAACTCCCCACCCCCCCCAAAACACAGAGAGAGACACTGAATTCATGCTGTCTTGTTTATAGGATACATCAACATTCTGCGAACAATACTGCTGCAATTTAATTAACAATGTCATATAAAACATAATCATTGCTGTACAATGTAGTTTTATGGCATATATATGTATAAAATTTTCTTTCTATTAAAAAACTAAGGAAATTCTCAAATAAACTTGGTTTAATGTTAGTTAAGGTTACTTCATCAATAAACTAAACCATAAAAATGTAGGAAATACAAAGGTAAGGATTAAAAGGAAACAAAATCAAGTAATCTCAAATTAAGAAATACCAAAATGAACATTGCTCATTCAACTTTAATTTGGCTCCCATGTGTGTATGCATTATGATACAGTCTTTAATTACACCCAGAAATTATCACTTATGAAAAGTTTGATTTAAGTGACTTGTCCAGCATCACAAAGGAGCTTGGAGGCAGAGGTTGGGGTAGACTCCAAGTCCCCAGGATAGCAGTAATTAAAGACTATATTGTAATGCATATTTATAAATGGGCTGAATTAAAGTTGCATGAGAAAACATTCATTCTGGCATGTCCTAAATTCTGAGTTCTTGATTTTGCAAACTTTTAATCATATTTAATCCTTAACTTTGTATTATCTATTTTATGATTTAGTTTGTTGATGAGAGGAATCTTAACTAACCTAAAACCAAGTTTTTTATTTGTGAATTATATCTAGAGGATGAACTATGAAAGTGAAAGTCAAGAGAGACATTCTGGTTAGGATAAGGAGGATCTTCTTTTCCTTTCCTGTAGCATATAATTATTGGTGTAATGTAATCAATATATTTACTGTGTCTCAATAGCATAAGCGGTAGCCAAGTCTGAGTACTGAACTCAGTACTATACTCCCTCCCTGTGCTGTTAGAGCATCTGGCCACTGGTGGGCTTGTGAGGAAAAGGGAATGTCTTGTGTTGTTCTTTTAAGGGAAATTGGTGATGTAGTGTGGGGAAACTTCTTCACTACACAGAAACAAACATGCCACAGTGGTTAATTGAAAGAATCATCCTGTGTGTTCTTTTAAAAATGATAGCTTGTGGGGGACAGAGCCAGTGACTTTAGTGTGTTAGTGCACTACACTTTCACTGTCAGAGATGTCAGGTCAAATTCTGGCTTCGAGTACGCATGGAAAAAAGACAGTGCCCTGAGGACAATATCTGTATGTCCACATCACAAATCAAAGCACAGTTTTGCATAATTGAATGTATTTATGTTTTAAGAAGGGAGACTAAGCCCCTTCTCCCTAAATATTTGGAATTTTTTTTAATGTTAAGATACCTTTCCTAGATAGAGTTTGGGAAACAGTGTTGATTTGAACGTATATGGATACTGTCGCTTCTCTGAACTAATTCATATTGCTGCTTCAAGTTTCCCCAGAATGACAAATCTGCTTGGCTTTGCAGTTCTCTCACCCGAAGAATGTGTAAGGCAGCACACTTGATTAGTCAAGAGAAGGCAGTGTGCATCCATTAATATAGGAAATGTCACATCAGACTTTCTGCTTCCACCAGCCTGGAAATGATGGGCTGTACTCTTTTCACATGACTGATGGGTAACAGTAAACAATTTGAGGTACAATTGTTAGTTTCCTTTTACTCCTGGGCTGACTCTTGGTTTTCCTTGTTGTAGTTCAAAGCTTCTAGTAATTGCTTGGTTTACCATAGTATCTGTTATAAGCATAAGTCCCAATTCTGAACCTTAGTGTCCAAAATGTGGGTACCTGCATGAACCCTCCAAGCTTAATTACCAGCTTAGATCTGATAGCGCTGCCACCAGCCAGAAATTCCAGTGTCTGGCTCACTCTGGTCTCCCCAAAACCTTCCCTGGGGGACCCCAAGACTCAGAGGACCTGAGTCTCACAACAAAGGGAAATAACCCACTTCCCTTCCCCCTCTTTACCTCCCCCAGATTTTCCCGCCCTGGGTACACTAGGAGATTTCCCTGCTTCAATTCCTTGAACCACAAACCCAGAGAGATTAAGTGTCTCTCCCCCTCACCCAGAGGCTATGCAGATTCAAACCTAGTCAATCTAACACAAAGAGATTTCCCCCTCCCTTCGTTCCTTAGCCTTAACCAGAGAAAACTCAAACAGGTTTTAAAAAGAAAGCTTTATATAAAAAGAAAGAAAAAGACATAAAACTTCTCTGTATCAAGGTTGACAATATACACGGTCAATTGCTTAAAAGAAAAATGAATAAACAGCCTTATTCTAAAAGATATACAATTTAAGACATTCCAGCAAACTACACACATGTAAATACAAAAAAAACAATAGAAGCTTACTGTCTTTCTACCTTTGTACTTGCAACTTGGAAACAGAAGATTACAGAAGCCTGAAGAGAGAAAGTTCACTCTCAGAGCCGAGAGGAACAGAACAGAGACCACAGACAAAAGACACACACCCAAAAATTCCCTCCCTGAGCTTTGAAAAATCCGGTTTCCTGATTGGTCCTCTGGTCAGGTGTTTGGTTCCCTTTGTTAACCCTTTACAGGTAAAAGAAACATTAACCTTTAGCTATCTGTTTATGACAGTATCTTGACTGGAGCTCTTGGAAAATAACCAAAGTCAGTCCTACTTATTAATTTAACAAAACTTTCAAGGAATGTTTAGGATGCTGAAGGAAATGGTGAAGACACCTGAGTAGATGGCACTCTTCCCTCTGAACCAATGACCCAGTATGCTGTTGGGTTTCATTGTGCTGCTATATTATCTTTTGACTGTGATATAAATTTGAGGGACTGACAATTTGTGATCATTATAGACCCCTTAGGACTTTTTACTGTAGTAGGGTTGCTAATGCTAAACCTGGCTCCAAATTCCAGTGCAGGTAATTACATTCTGCCTAAATTCTTAGAGTAGCTACAATTTGATATGGTATTCCTTACGTCTTATTGCAAACTGTTCTGTGATCTTATTGCGTTCTGTTAAACAGTTGCTGTCCTTTAACCCAAAAGGCAGCTGTATGTCAGTGAAAGGTGAAATGATTCCTGTAATAGGTTTTGAGATGCTTTGAAACCTTTTGGGATGCAAAGCACTGCATACATATAAGATGATGATTATATCATTATTCTGTAGATGCTATTGCATGCTATGGAATCTTCATTATAGGGGACTGAGAAACTCAGTGCATGGAGATGGATGGTGCAAAAACATCAGGTTCCAGTTGCTATTACTTTGCCATGTGGCAAGAGTGCAATTGATCAATTCCAGATTGCTGAAAATTAAGATGTAGATGCATTACTAATGGTCCAATTCTGTTCCCACTGAAGTCTATGGGCCTAATTCTGATTTCCTTGTAGGAGTATAAATCATATAATGCTTGCGTGAGATCAGAATCAGGCCCAATAACACTAGTAGAAGCAAGGTTGGGCCCTTACAAACAACCAAATATATTCTTGTTTTTAAAAATTCCATTTGAAATTTATACACTTGCCAGACATGCAGAATAAATGTGAACAATGATTGGTATTTCCCAATAAAAGACTTATACAGTAATTTAATTAAACATATTTACACCATATGCACTTTCTGGAAGTAAGTTCATGCATGCTGTGGCTTTGAGCTAAGGATTAATTTTGACTACCAGCCCACTTCCAATCCACCATATGCCAGGAATTCTCAAACAGGGGGTCGGGACCTCTCAGGCGGTTGTGAGCTTATTACATGGAGGAGGGGAGGGGTTGTGAGTTGTCAGCCTCCACTCGAAACCCCACTTTATATCCAGCATTTATAATGGTGTTAAATATATAAAAAAGTGTTTTTAATTTATAAGGGGGGGTCGCACTCAGAGGCTTGCTATGTGAAAGGGAAAACCAGTATAAAAGTTTAAGAACCACTTCCATATACCATTTATCCACTGTATAATCAATCTTCTATCTTTGTAATTTTGTTCTCATGTATGTTGCTTTGATACTTTGTCAGTTAGTCTACAAATGTCTAGTTTAAAAATAAACATAGGATTTTAGAAGGATTTTTGATAAACTAGAGGCACACAGAAAGAAGAATTGTTTATATATGGTTATAAAGCTATTTCTGTAGAGCTATTTCTGGTAAACTGGAACTATTTGATAACCTAGAGTAGCATAAAAAAAGAAAAATTATTTAAGCATAGATATAGAGCTATTTCTGAAGACAGCTGGGGTTGATCTTACTGGTATCATGT
This sequence comes from Chelonoidis abingdonii, assembly GCF_003597395.2. Taxonomy (NCBI): domain Eukaryota; kingdom Metazoa; phylum Chordata; order Testudines; family Testudinidae; genus Chelonoidis; species Chelonoidis abingdonii. The sequence continues at coordinate 117,989,318 of NC_133769.1, forward strand.
GGTTTTCACTGAATAGCTTTGCATAGAACATTCCTATCAGGGATATAGAAGATGATATGTTATTGTTTTTTCCTTGACCTTCTTCAGTTATTATAGGAACAGACTTGTGTTCTTCTTTCTTATATTATCCTGTCTTTCAATTCTAGACATTGGTAAGACTGCAAAGCAGCACTATGGTACCGTACAGCTAAATACAGATGTTGAAAGTGTGATATCCGGCATCCTGTCAGTCAATCCCTTGGGCAAAAGTCTGTGTTTAGTCATGCATCTTATTTGTAAAGCCAGGTACTTCTCTTGCATTCCATGCACTGTATGTTTGTTCTGTTATATACTCAAGAAACTCCACTGTTGTGCTTTCTGATAAATGTTCCTTCTCCAGGCTGCAGTGAAAACCAGCAGCACCCGTTGTGCATTATAGCAACTGTCAAGAGCATTGCCAACTTAAGTGGCAGGTAATCAGGATCTGAGGAGCATAGTAGTGGCTATTATTTAGAAAGCGTTCATTTTCAGCACCCTTAAGCTTCACCAACCTGGAACAGATAGGTTGCACTTTTCCTTTTGGATTGACAGGCAGCAACATTCAATACAAGCCTTCAGAATGTTGGTGCCTTCCTCTGCTTTGGTCTCTTACTCCTCCCAGACTCCGTGCTTACTTCTGTAGGGGACACAGCAAAAGGGTTCAGCAGTTGCAAAAATTAAAGACCCACCAATGAGACTGAAGAGGGAGAACTTAATTTGGGAGACCGTTCAACAGTGATTCAATTAAACATTACAGATGCAATGGTCAGACTCATCTTTTGCCTCTTGGACTACTATGATGCAGACAGAGGTGAATGAGATTTTGGGTTCTCCCTTGCCCAGTTCCTTAGAGGCAAGAGAAAGGTCCTTAAGAATAGAGCATATCAACAAAGCACAGTTGGAGGTGAGTAAACAATTTTATACTTCACCTGTTCCTGGTTCAGAATCATAAGCTACCAACAGTGTCCTCAAACAGACCATGATAAAAGAAACTCCAGCATCTATCCTCCTAAAAATTAAGGTGTTCTTTCCCTTCCAGTCTTGCTCTAGAAGCCTAGAAACAGTCTGATGCCTTGGTTAAGGGAGACAGCCTCAGGGACTTGGTTATGCAGAAAGCAAATATGAAATATTCAACTTATATTAATTGCTTCCACCCGCTTCTGAAGTAGGGGAACTTCATTTTTCCTCATCCACATCATAGGTGATGACACAAGTAACCTGATGCAAAGGACATATCTTAAAGAGGAGGTAGTTATTTAGAGCTCAGAAGAACAGGAAATCAAGACTTCTGCTCTCTTCAAAACTCAGTTCCTCAGTCCTTATGTTACTTTGGACAAGTCATATATTCTCTCCATTTCTTAATCTGCAAGATCAGTATAATAATCATTATTATATTTTATTATTTGTATTGCTTTAATGCCCAGAGGCCCCAATCAGGATCAGGGCTCCATTATGCTGAGTGCTGTACAAACACATAAAAAGGTATAGTCTCTGCTTAGCAAATCTTAGTATAATTTAAGAAAACAGTGCAACAAGTGAGGATAACATACAATAGGAGGAAAATGGGGAGGCAGAATGAGAGTAAGAATAAGATCACACAGTTACATAGGCTAATTATATGTACACCAAATATCTGTCTTCTGTTCCTTTGTATTTCTTTTTTCTTTTCAAAATTTGTTTCAACTCCTGTCTCTCATAGTTTAAAGAAAAACATTTAGTTATAATCAAATAAATGCAGAAAAATTCTGTGAGACTCTTCAGAAAGACACCCTTACCCTTTCTTGGCAGCCAGTTAGAGTCCATGATGCCCCTCCCTTCCGACACTTGTTTATTTATCAAGGGAGGTGCACTTCAGAGTAGTGAAGGATGCTGATTAGCTGGTGAAGAGGTGAGACATTTTTCTTTTGGTGGAAAGTTCTGCCACTGCTATAAATTCAACCAGGAGGTGCTCTTCTTGTGGCTCACTTCTACTGTCTCCCGAATTAAAGAACAAATCAAACCAAAGATGGAAAAAATTGAATAACCTAAAAAAAAATCTAAAACTCCTCCACCCCAGAGAGAATGCATTCGTTGAGAAATAAGTGTCATTTATCATAGAATCATAGACTTTCAGGTCAGAAGGGACCATTATGATCATCTAGTCTGACATAAGAAAGTAGTAGGTAACACTGAAACTAACAAAACTAACTAGTCAGTTGCGACAATACTGTCTATATCCTAAACAGCGCCAGACAATTTAAGAATGGGAAAAACAATCCATTAAGGATGTTCTCTAACGAGCTTCCGTGCTCCTGAAGCCTAAAAAAGCCAGGGGGCGGTAGACATGAAATGGATGACCTACATTGCAGGGTACCCCATCCTGGGGCGCCTCTAGCATCTTTGCCTTGCCACCTTGAGTCGCCACATATCCTACAAGGTTGAAGTCGCGCGTGAGCACAGCTTTCTAAGGTTAAATGGCCCACATTTTAAAAAGATCTCGACCTCTGCTGCCGCTAGAGTAACTTGCTATAAAAAATGCTCCCTCTTGTGACTAAGGCGATCGAGAGGCGCAGGGAGGCACCGTGTGAAAGTCAATACTCAATCACGGACATCATATTATATTCCAGATGACTCATGCCTACATCGCACAAAATACGCCCACACTCGAGCAATTGGCATTGATAAAAATATACAGGTGAGGAACGCTCCCCTCCAAATGTTGGGGCGAGGAAGCTCCAATCTACAGCGCGCTCTAGAGTGGAAGCACCTATTCAGTCAGCCGTAAGAATAATCGATAGCCTGTAATGGCAGATCCCACAGGGGACAGACAATCCTCTGAAGAAGGAACAAATGGATATAAACTGGCCATCAAGAAAGTTTCAGATCTTGAAATTAGATGAAGTTTCTAACGCATCGATAAGTTGAAGTTCTGGAAAGGGGAAGCAAGTGGGCAAAGAAGCAATATTGCTTCAAGATCTAAGCTTGAAAGTTAAATGAGGGGATGTAAGGGATAGCCTAATTTGGCATTAAATTGATCTTTGACTATTAGCGATAAAATGCCTAAGGCCTGTGAGGGATGTTAGATGGTGAATCTGAGTTACTACAAGAATCTTTCCTTGGTGTCTGGCTGTGAGTCTGCCCACATCTCAGGGGTTTAACGTATATCAATATTTTGTCGGGAAGGAATTTCCTCCAGGGCAGATGAGAACGCCCTCGGGTTTGTTCGCCTTCCTCTGCAGCGGGCCACAGGTACTTTGCTGAGAACTCATGCAGCCTGAAGGTCTTTAGCCAACGATCTGAGGACTCATAGCTCGAAAGGTTATGGGTTTGATACCAGACTAGGGTGGTGAAGAATTCGGGCCTGCATTGTCAGGGAA
>NC_133769.1:117994037-118045140 GCF_003597395.2 Chelonoidis abingdonii
ATAAAATGTAAAAACTTAAATATCTTAGAAACAGTAGCCAATCAGTTGTTTTAATTGTCATATTTGAATTCAGCACATCAAAATACATAATAAATACCACATTATATCTCTGAAGCAGACGACTTCTCAAAAATTGTAGACCAGTGTAATTAATCACGGAAACAATTTATCAAGGGTTATGGTGGAGTCTCATCACCGCAATTTTTAAATTAAGACGGGACCTTTTTCTAGAAGATCTGCTGTATTAATTATTTTGGGGAAGTTCTATGGCCTGTTCTATATAGGAGGTCAGATTAGATTCTCATAATGGCCCCCCTCTGGCCTTGGAATCAATGAATAATCAGATTAAAAAAAATTATTTTCCATGAATCTATGCTGATTGGCATTACTTATGTCACCTTCCTTTAATTCTTTATTAATCAAGTCCTATATAAGCCATTCCATTATTTTCTGGTCAATGTCAGGCCGACAGGTCTATAATACCCTGGGTCTCCCAATTTACCTTTTTTAAATGTTGGCACAACTTCAGCTTTCCTCCAATCATCTGGAGCTTCCACCGTGTTCCAAGACTCATCACAGGCTTTGGAGCTGGCAAGAGGGAAGGGGGTGTTTCCACCCAGACGTTGGCCTCACCATTTTTTGGCCAGGCCAAACCTGAATGGCACGGTAACCCTGTGTGCCATGTCACAACACAGTTTACTCACGTTTGTGCTGTAGAGCTCTTGGGCCAGGCTGCTTGGGAGGAGGTGCCCAAGGAGGGGTCCAGAGATGTCCTCTGCTAGCTCTTTTAAAATGCCTGAATGCAAATTATCCAGACTTGCTGATTTTAAGCATCTAAAGGGCTTGAGACACCCATTAATTTGACATGATTAGGACGAAATATCCCCTCCACACAGGCTAGTAGCTTTCCACCACAGGGTTTCTTGCACTTACCTCAAGCATCTGGTACTGGCCACAGGCAGATTACTCTGATAGGAATTCTATTGCCTCTGCTCCTATCTGAGGCTGAATCTACACAGAGGATTTTCATATGTTCTCCCGCCGTTGATCTAGCTTCACTACAGCTCAGTTATGTTAGTGAGAGAGTTACAGTAACAATGGTGGAAGGTTCAGTCCACATCTAGCAGTTTTTACCACTGCTGTCAAACCAGGGTTGATGTGGATGCTTGTGCAGATAAGTGCAGCTTCCTCGTACAGTTATTTCACAAATAAGCCAACCAGTTGGGATAACAACTTTAGTCATTATTTGGGGTGGGGGAGGGGCTTATCTAAACTTAAAATAGGAAAACCAATTGGTAATGTTTGTGCGAAGAACCCCGCCTGGCAACCCCCAACTGAAATAGCAATATCTGTAGCCTACTCTGACAACTTTAGGCACATGCCAGGAGATACTTGTCCCTAGTTCTCTCTTGCTACATCATTGCTCCCAAATAGGCTTGTCCCAGAGTTAGCTTTCAATTGTGCTTTTTGCAATTATTCATCACTTCAAGAACCCTTACAGTGCCAAACGTTTCATCCTTCTCCTATGTGCTGCCATTACTGAGACGTGGTTCCCATCTTGTCCTGCTCTACAGGCCAGGCTTTCACTGCACACTCCATTTTTGGGTTATACGTTATGCATGCTGAGGAAGTGTGTGGAGTTGCCAGGGCTAGACTCCATCAGAGCAGGACAATGAAGTTACTATTGCCTTGATTCAGAGGGGTGGGCAAAAAGGAATTGGCTCTCCAAACACATCTTTGTCCCTTTCTAGAACCATCATTAATGGGTGGTTTTACTGTGATATGTCCCCCCAGAGAGGATCTAAGCAAAGCTTTAATCTGGGCAGCTCTCCTGACTGTGCTACTTTGCTGTCCCACTGCCAACAGGAAGCACAATGTTGAGCTATTAGCCTGAATTTTCCTGCGAGTGCCAAGTAGGTCACAAAAAGGAGGACACCTACAGACCAATGTGCAAATAAGACTGTTTGCCCCATTCCCTCATTGACACATGCAATCTAAATACAGGGGCTGAAAAGAGGAGGTTACTCACCTTGTGCAGTAACTGACGTTCTTCGAGATGAGTGTCCCTGTGGGTGCTCCACTTTAGGTGTCGGTGCGCCCCTGTGCCTTTGATCGGAGATTTTTTGCAGCAGTACTCCTACCGGCCACGCATGCTTAGAACCTGTCACTCATTCTGAGTGTGTTACTAGAGAGCATGCGCGGCCAGTACCCTCAGTTCCTTCTCTACAACGGAGGCTACCCCAACTCCGAAGTAGAGGGGAGGAGGGGGGTAGTGGAGCACCCACAGGGACACTCATCTCGAAGAACGTCAGTTACTGCACAAGGTGAGTAACCTCCTCTTCTTCTTCGAGAGAGATGTCCCTGTGGGTGCTCCACTTTAGGTGACTTCAAAGCAGTGTATCTCAAGGAGGTAGGGACTTCGGATCTGGCAGGAATGCCGTAAGCAATACTGCCCTGCCTAATCGAGTGTCAGAGAGGGGGCCTTGAGTAAGGCATAGTGAGTAATGAATGTATGGTGGGAGGACCAGGTGGCCGCCCTACAGATGTCTGACAAGGGTACTCTGCGTAGGAAGGCTACAGAGGTAGAGATACAGATCCAGTGGAATGTGTCCTGATCAATGCGGAGGTGTAACGTTCCCTATCTGATAACAGAGACGTATGCACTCAGAGATCCATCTCGAAGCCTCTGAGCAGAGATAGCCATGCCCTTGGAACGGTCCGCATAGAGACAAAGAGTCCAGAAGCCTCGGAAGGGTCGTGTTCTGTCCAGATAAAAGGACAAGGCCCTACGCACATCAGGTGTGTGCATCGTGGCCAAAGGAGTTTGCGTGTGGTTTCAGGAAGAAAGTTGGTAAATGTATTGGTTCATTGAGGTGAAAAGGAGCATGAACTTTTGGAAGAAAGTTTGGGTGTAAACGCAGAACAACTCTGTCCTTGAAGAAGAGGGCACATGGTGGATCCGCCGCAAGAGCTGCTATCTCGCCTGCCCGTCTGCGGAGGTAATGGCCACCAAAAGGCTGTTTTCATTGAGAGTGCAAAAGGGAGCAGGTGGCTAAGGGCTCAAAGGGTTGGTGAGTTAAACAGGACAATACTAGGTGAAGATCCCATGGAGGGGTAGGTGACTTAAATCTGGATATAGGGTTTGGCGTGCCCTTCAGGAAACCTTTGGTGATGGGATGAGCGGTGGCTTAATGTCTGGTATAGGATTGAGGAGAGATGCGCTGCTGAGGAGAGGCACGCTGCCAGGCACCGGGCCGTTTGCGTGCTGAGGAGCAGCACGCTGCCAGCACCGCGGGCCAGTTTGGTGTGCACAGGAGGAGTGCGCTGCCGGCACTGCGTCCGTTTTGCAGTGCTGAGGAGGAGCACGCTGCTGGCACCGTGGCCATTTGCGGTGCCCAGGGGGAGTGCACTGCTGGCACTGCGGCCCATTTGCGGTGCCAAGGGACAGGAGCGACAAGGACCTTCCTGACATGGGAGGTCGGGTCCCTGCCTCAGTGCTCTGTGAGAGCTGTGGCTGAGGCATCAGAAAAAGCTGAGGCACCTGCCTTTGGTGTTGTCAGCACAGAGGGTAGGGATCTCGCGGGAGACCCCCTACCCTTGTTAAAGTCTCTCCTGTGAGACTGTTCTGCTTCTTGCCTCCGCTCCAGGGAGGGTAAAGCAACGCTGCCCACCAGTTCTGATCTGGCTGGGGCGCGTGTGGGAGTGGGTTTGACCTTTCCCATCTCCGAAAGCGTCTGCTTAGCTCGTCGGCAGTGGTGTTCATCACGCCTGGATGTAAACAGCTGATATCTGGATGTGGTTTGCAAGGCACCAATTCCAGAGTTCATGGTCTCTGAACAAAGAGAGTGGGAACGAGCCCCTCCTTGTCTGTTGACGTAGAACATGCAGGCAATGTTGTCTGTTATTATGCGTACATGCTGATTCTTGATTAGTGGAGGAAGCAACGGCAAGCATTCCGGATAGCGCGAAAAGTTCTAGAACGTTTATGTGTAGGAGGTCTCGGAGTGAGACCATAGCCCGTGTACTGTGTGGTGAGAGATATGGGCCCCCAGCCGGTGAGGGATGCGTCGGTTGTCATCATCACAGTTGGTGGAGTCTGGAGGAAGGGGACTCCAGAACAGAGGTTGTCAGGGACTGTCCACGTATGACAGAGTCCTTGACCCAGTAAGGTATGGTCAATGATTTGTTTATTGAGTGCACGTTTTGGTTTGTAAACCGTGGCCAGCCAAGCTTGGAAGCACCTCATGTGGAGACATGCATTCTGGACCACGAAAGTGCACGAGGCCATGTGCTCCAGTAGTTGGAGGCAGTCTCGGGCGGCGACCCGAGGGCTGCTGTGAAGCCTTGCAGCCAGCAGTTGTATATAGTATTGACACGGTCGGGTGGAAGGGATGCCCGTCCGGTTCTGGAGTCGAGGCTTGCTTCTATAAAGTCCAGGCGTTGGGTAGGACTTAATGTGGATTTGTTCTCATTTATTTGCAGGCCCAGGGATTGAAAGCACTCGATGGTGATTTTTATGAAGCGGAGGGCCTCGGCGTGTGTGGAGGCCTTGAGAAGGCAATCGTCCAGGTAAGGAAATATTATAACCCCTGTTTTCCTGAGGTAGGCCGTGACTACCGGTAGAAGTTTGGAGAAAACTCGAGGGGCAGTGGAAAGGCCAAATGGTAGAACTCTGTATTGGTAATGCGTCGAGCCAAAGGTAAAAAACGAGAAAAACGGGCAAAGCTGGATAGTGACGTGAAAATAGGCGTCTTGTAGGTCGAGGGCTGAAAACCAATCGCCCTGCTGCAGGGCTGGAATTATGGTGGTGAGAGTAACCATTTTGAACTTTTGTTTCTTGACGAAATTGTTGAGTCTGCTGAGGTCGAGGATCGGTCGCCATCCTCCAGTTTTCTTCTGTGTTAGGAAATAAGGGGAACAGAATCCTTCCCCTTGTGGCATTTGGGCACGAGTTCGATAGCACCCAGGTGAAGAAGATGTTGTACTTCTTGCTGGAGGTGTGGCTCGTGAAAGGTGTCCCTGAAGAGGGACGGGGAGGGTGGGGGGTGGAGGTAAGGAGAGGAAGGGATGGAATACCCCATGTGATGACCTCTAGAACCCACTTGTCGGTGGTAATATTCTGCCATTGGTGTAAAAATGGCTGTAGACGATGTCCAAAGACAGTTGTGAGCAGTACATGCGCCGGAATAGGGGCGACGTTTTCGAGACCCTCGACCAAAGGTTCAAATTTGTTTATTATTTTGAGGAAGTTGGGGTATCCGGAAGAATTGGGGCGACGCCGCTGGTATCTGACCTCTGGCGTTGGCGTTGTTGTTGTTGATCCTGAGCTCCCGGGAAATGCTGAGTATATGAGGGGTAGCGCGGACGGTGGTAAGGTTGATATCTGTACTGTCGCCTTCTGTTTGTAGGGGTCTGGATACCTAAGGATCGCAGAGTTGCCCTTGAGTCCTTCATTGAGTGCAGCACCTCATTAGTGGTGGAAGCAAAGAGTTTATCACCATCAAAAGGGAGATCCTCTATGGTGCTCTGAACTTCGCGAGGGAAAGAGAAGAGGAAAGCCAGGAACCTTCGGCATGACGGCCGCTGTAGCGGTGGATCTTGCTGCAAGAGAGAGAGAGAGGACATTGATAAACTAATAGTACTCTTGATAGTAGTGAAGCTAATTAACTTAGCGCGTCAGCAATAAAAAACTTAACATGTTAATCGTGTTGATTAAAAAAATTAATCATGATTAATCAATTAATTGTGCTGTTAAAGCATAATCTAAATACTATGTATTTAAAATTTTTTTGGATGTTTTCTACATTTCTACAGTGTCAAACTTAGATCCTACAAGTCCAATCAGTCCTACTTCTTGTTCAAGCCAAATCACTCAAAAGGTTTGTTTACATTTGTAGAAGATAATACTGCCTGTTCTTGTTTACAATGTCACCTGAATGTGAGAACAGGTTTTGCATGACACTGTGGTAGCTGGCGCCACAAGATATTTAGCGCAGATGCTCTAAGATTATGTCCCTTGATGCTTCAACTACCATTCCAGAGGACATGTGTCCATGCGAGACAGGTTCTGCTCAATAATGATCCAAAGCTGTGTGGACTGACACATGTTCATTTTCATAATCTGAATCATGAATGACACCTGCAGAAGGTTTATTTTCTTTTTTGGTAGTTTGGGTTTTAGTTTCTGCATCAGGTGCTGCTCTTTAAGATTCTAAACACATGCTCCACACAAGTGGAAGGCACTTCAGATTCTTAAATCTTGGGTTACAGTGTATATTACATTGTTAGAAATTTCACATGTGTATCTTCTTGCATTTTGTCACTTTGCTAGTGAAACTGTTCTTAAAATGAACAACATGTGCTGGGTCATCACGAGACTGCCATACATGAAATATAGGCAGAATGAGGGTAAAATAAAGCAGGAAGCCATACAATTCTCCCCCAAGGAGTTCAGTCAACATAATTTAATCTAATGCTATTTATTTTTTAACAAGTGTCATCAGCAGGAACATATCCTCTGGAACAATGGCCGACAGTATGAAGAGCATCTGAGTCATTAGTGCTTCTTGGCAATATAATATCTTGCGATCCAACTACAACAGTGTCATGGAATGCCTGTTCTCACTTTCAGTGGATCATTGTAAATGTAAACAATACTGTTTCTCTTAGCTACTGTGGAAACAGAATTAGGGACTGAGTGGACGTGTAGGCTCTAAAGTTTTACATTATTGTTTTGAGCGCAGTTATGTAACAAAAAATCTGCATTGTAAGTTGCACTTCATGATAAAGAGATTGCAGGACAGTACTTATATGAGGTGAATTGAAAAATACTTATTTTTTTGTTATATTTTTAAGTGCATATTTGTAATAAAATAATATAAAGTCAACACTACACTTTGTATTCTGTGATGTAACTGAATTGATAATTTGAAATGTAGAAAATATCCAAAATATTTAATAAATTTAAATTGCATTCTATTGTTTAACAGTGCGATTAATCATGATTATATTTTTGAGTTAATTGCATGAGTTAACTGTGATTAATTGACAGCCCTACTATTAACTTTTAGTTGTTTCTTCCAGAATAGATTGGATGGATGAATAAAAAGTCTCTTAATTTCATGGTGGATAAACTGTTTTTTCAGCTAAATGGTAAGAAATGAGAATGGGGAAAATACAAATAAACAGTTTTGGTTGAGTGCTGTAGGGATATTTTAAATATAGTACATCACCATTTTTTCTAGTTTCAAAAAATAAAGACTTTCTAGGAAGATGTTGCTGGAAACAATAAATAATAAGGTCTTTTTACAGTGAGTTGATTCAAAGCCTGAGTACACCACGCCTTTTATCACCCTCAATTGTAGGTGACACTCGAAATTTGTGCTGTTCCTGGCACCTAGTGTACTGCTGAAATTTTATTAACATTCCAGTGAAATCAATGGTGCAAGGTACGTGTTCAGTAGCCTAGTTAGTGCATATTAAGAACATAAGAATGGCATACTGAGTCAGACCAAAGGTCCATCTAGCTCAGTATCCTGTCTTCCAAAGTGGCCAATGCCAAGTTCCCCAGAGGGAATGAACAGGTAATCATCAAGTGATCCATTTCCTGTTGCCTTTCCCAGCTTCTGGCAACAAAGGCTAGGGACACCATTCTGCCATCCTGGCTAATAGTCATTGATGGACCTATCCTCCATGAATTTATCTACTTCTTTTTTGAACCCTGTTATAGTCTTGGCCTTCACAGCATCACCTGGCAAAGAATTCCACAGGTTGACTGTGTGTTGTGTGAAGAAATACTTCTTTTTGTTTGTTTTTAAAACCTGCTGCCTATTATTTCATTTTGTGACCCTTAGTTCTTGTGTTATGAAAAGGAGTTCCTTATTTACTTTCTCACGCTAGCCATGATCTTATAGACCTCAATCATATCCTCCCTTAGTCGTCTCTTTTCCAAGCTGAAAAGTCCCGTTTTATTATCTCTCCTCATATTGAGAACCCGTTCCATACCCCTAATCATTTTTGTTGCCTTTTTCTGAACCTTTTTCAATTCCAATATATCTCTTTTGAGATGGGTGATCACATCTGCACACAGTATTCAAGATGTGGACGTACCATGGATTTATGTAAAGGCAATATGATATTTTCTATCTTATTATGTATACCTTTCTTAATGATTACCAACATTCTGTTTGCTTTTTTGGTTGCCGATGCACACTGAGTGGATGTTTTCAGAGAACTATCCACAATGACTCCAAGATCTCTTTCTTGAGTGGTAACAGCTTATTTAGACCCCATCATTTTATATGTATAGTTGGGATTATGTTTTCCAACATTACTTTGCATTTTTCAACATTGAATTTCATCTGCCATTTTGTTGCCCAGTCACCCAGTTTTTGACAGATCCTTTTGTAACTCTTCACAGTCTGCCTGGGACTTAAGTATCTTGAGTAGTTTTGTATCATCTGCAAATTTTACCACCCCACTGTTTACCCCTTTTCCATATCCTTTATGAATATGTTGAATAGGACTGGTCCCAGTACAGACCCCTGGAGGACACCACTATTTACCGCTCTCCATTCTGAAAACTGACCATTTATTCCTACCCTTTGTTTCCTATCTTTTAACCAGTTACCAGTCTGTGAGAGGACCTTTCCTCTTATCCCATGACAGCTTACTTTGCTTAAAAGCCTTTCTTGAGGGACCTTGTTAAAGGCTTTCTGAAAATTTAAGTACACTATATCCACTGGATCCCCCTTGGCCACATGCTTGTTGACCCCCTCAAAGAATTCTAGTAGATTGGTGAGGCGTGATTTCCCTTTAGAAAAACCATGTTGCCTCTTTCCAACCAATTATGTTCATCTATGTGTCTGACAATTTTGTTTTTTATTATAGTTTCAACCAGTTTGCCTGGTACTGAGGTCAGGTTTACTGGCCTGTAAGTGCCAGGATCACCTCTGGAGCCTTTTAAAAATTTGTGTCACATTAGCTATCCTCCAGTCATTTGGTACAGAAGCTGATTTAAATGATAGATTGCAAACTACTCAGTTAGTAGTTCTGCATTTTCACATATGAGTTCCTTCAGAACTCTTGGGTGAATACCATCTGGTCGTGGTGACATATTACTGTTTAGTTTATCAATTTGTTCCAAAGCCTCCTCTAATGACACCTAAATCTGGGACAGTTCCTCAGATTTGCCACCTAAAAAGAATGGCTCAAGTTTAGGCATCTTGAGTCCCTCACATTCTTAGCCATGAAGACTGATGCAAAGAATTAATTTAGTTTTGCTGCAATGATTTTATTTTCCTTGAGTGCTCCTTTAGCATCTCAATGGTCCAGTGGCCCCACTGGTTGTTTAACAGGCTTCCTGCTTCTGATGTACTTACATTTTTTTTTGCTATTATTTTTTGAGTCTTTGGCTAGCTGTTCTTCAAAATCTTTTTTGACCTTCCTCATTATATTTTTACATTTCATTCGCCAAAGTTTATGCTCCTTTCTAATTTTCCTCGCTAGGATTTAACTTCCACTTTTTAAAGGATGCCTTTTTGCCTTTACTGCTTCTTTTACTTTGCTGTTTAGCCACGGTGGCACTTACTTGATTCTCTTACTATGAATATTACTAAAATATTTCAGATGTATATGGTAGAAGTCATGGAGTTTAAATGAAGTTTACATACATGTTAAAATACCAGCATAAGTACCTTTAAATTGAAGCCATTTGGATAACTTTTGTATGCCAGCCCAAATCCATGTATCTGGAGATGATATAATATATACAGTATTTAAAAAACTTTCCAGGATGTCTTTAATATCTCTCCAACAAAATAACACTTTGTTTCATGCTTCTGCAACTTCTGTAACACTTTAATAATTCCGCAGTAAATGAGCTTTGGGATGTCCTTAGAGAACAGCCAAGATGGAAACATAATAAAATATACAGATTTAAAGTTGATGATTTAACCAATATTAGTTAAGCTCTGTGCAGCATTTGCTTGTGGTGTTTTGATGATGATTGTATGGATACAAAGAGCTCTTTTCAGTAATCTATTGGAACTAATTTTATTTTATTGCATTGTTGGAAAAAATTGCTTTAGATCATCTAAATGCTGGACTAGGTGGTGCTGAGATGCACCCTTTTATTAGCTGTAGAAGATAGCCTTCCATTTCTGGAAATCTGGATTCAAATCTAATATTGCTGCCCATGAAAATATTTCTTTAATCTAGTGGCTCTTTCTTTACCCACATCACAAAATCCCCATTTAGTTTAACACTGTTACCGGTCACTATAGCGGGGGTGTTGGTAGAGCGGTGAATTATCGTGAAGAGTCCAGAATGGCAATAGCTAAGGGGTATTGCAATTCAGGACTGAAGTACTCTGGTTGCTAGAGTGTTGTGATTTTTCTCTAGCCAGACAAAATAATTGATTAAAAAAGCCAAAAGAATCCCACAAAAGATTTTATGAAGTAAAACACAAGTCCCATGGTATGTGATTCATTTCATAAGCATATTTAGTCCTCTAACTTTAAAGGATACATTGTCCAAAATGAAAAGCTTGAAATTCTATATGTAAAACCAGTAACACAATAACTAAGTCCTGTCTATTAACTAGTTAGTCCTACCACTCTCCTGCAACTGATAACTAAAGCAGGTAATTTGCTTTTTCAGCATATAGCCTATTACTAATATGTGTTGATCTTCTAAAAATTAACAAAATTCTCAGTTGCCTTGTGTTCCATGATTTTACTTCTACAATTTTCTACCATTTTGTTGCAAAGAACTGTGATGTAACCTTGTTCACAAAACAGATCTGGATCTTCAATTTTAAATGCTAAAAGCATTAAATTATGTTCCATCAGTCATATTTCATCTGCCTCTTCCTGTTCTGAGCTCAACTTATGACCTTATTATTTGGAAGCAGTCATACTGGCTAACTAGTGGAAAAGTTCCATATCTTCTTTGAATTGCTTTTTGATTTTATTGTTGTGCGGCTCCATTTGTTTGTTAATTAGATCAAGCCAGATTTTCAGTGAGATGGCAAACAGTAGCATCAACAGACTGTAATCTGTCAAATCCCTTCGAAACCTTCTTCATTGGCTTTTGTAATTTTAGTCTTTGTAGAGTCCACCATTTTAAAAAAATGCATGTGATTTTTTTTTACATAGTCCTCCCTCATGCTCTCTGTAAATTTAAACTAACTTATGGTAGCTATTAACAAATAAATTTATAGATACAATATTTTTGAGAGCTCCACCAAGTATCATTAGGGAGTGTCCTTCTTCTTCAGTCAACTAACCATGAAGTGATTGTGAAGAATATTGGAACTTCCACAATACGTTTTTGGACTGTTAGGTGATTTTGATAGTGTACAGAACAGTCATATGCCAGAAGTTTAGTTATACTTCATATTATTCATGTTGTGAGCAAATGACAAAGACCTCATTGTCATACTATTCTTTGCATTGTTAGATGGCATCATCAGCAACTTGAACATAATATTCTATAGTTTTTCTTTTTAGACAAAGCATAAGTAGCAGTAACTTATAATTCATTTTTCATTGTATCTCTGCTTATAGACTTTATCAGGTCATACTTCATGTTTGACCATCCAACTTGCATTAATGTCAGTGTTGATTCTTTTAATTCTTTAATTTTTCTTTTCCTTTACTTGCAGCATCCAGTAATGGATCAATCTGTTTGTAGCAGTATATGCAATGCTAAGTACTCCAATCATTTCTCAGTTAGAATAAAAGAAAGTGCAATTTTTTTGTTCAAGTTCAAGTCTTTGCAGTTCAGTTTTTATGGCACAGTCATCAACTATTCTGTGTAATTTTGTAAGGAACAGAGGCTGCTCAGGAATGGAGATAATGAAGTTCTGTTAAAAGGCCCAGTGCAACGTATTAAATTAGCATTGTGTCCATATGTTGATGATGAAAATGTCATTGGAAAATATCTTACAAGATTTCACAGGATCATGAAAGCTTACCTATGATCTCTTCAACTTCATTTTCATTCAGTGACACATATGGTCTTGAAGAATGCCAAGAAACGGATTTTTTGCACTTTTTGACGTGCACAAATCTTTTCTATCATGCTACTTAACAGCTCTTCACAATGTTTACATTTTACTTAGGGTAATTATCTCTTTTTATTACCTCAGTCTATTCAAGCACTTGTTTCCTACCTCTTCCTTCAACTTTAGGTATGTCAGATAAATTCATACAATGATGTTTAGTAATCACTAAACATTAATTATCTGCAGGGCTGCCACGGGGTGGGGGGGGACAAGTGGGGCAATTGGCCCCAGGCCCCACAGGGGCCCCCTGCGAGAATATAATATTCTATAGTATTGCAACTTTTTTTTATGGAAGGGGCCCCCAAACTGCTTTGCCCCAGGCCCCTGAATCCTCTGGGTGGCCCTGATTATCTGTTTGCAGTATTGATCAACAGCTCTCACATTTACTACAGCTGGAATCAAAACCAAATTAACTCTGAAGATTGCAGACTGAAAATTAAGATGAGCTAAACCGCTTTACATAAAACAACATTTTCAGATGCCAAATCTTCCTTCCAGAAGTTTCTATATTCTAGCAATCCACACCCTACTTAACATTTCACAGTTCCATCCACTTCTATTTCTTCAATATAGAATAACAGTTGATTCCACTCAGTAGCCACTCCCTTGTCCAGTCTTCAGTGATTTCATTAATTTACCTTCTTCTCAAAAATTCTAGACAGTTGTGACTTTCTTACCATTTTCTAATAGACTTAGAAGGCCCAATAATGTGGATACTCTCATAGTTTTCCTTTTAATTTTTTAGAAATAGTTCATTTTTATTGACATGTTGAAATTAGAACCTAATGACTGAGATTTTCAAGCTAAGTAGGGCATTTTCCCCTAAAAGTCCTATTAATTTCAATGGGAGTTGTGTGGCTAAATTCTCTAGTTGGCTTTGAAAATCTCAGTGTTTTGGTTTTGTAAAATTTTTAAGTAATATGTCATATTCTAGTAAATATCTCACAGTACCAAATTCTAAAAAAATGAAAACACATTGTCTTCAGTGTGAGCAGGAGCAGACTGTTATGTCCTGCCTCCACTCCCAGCCTGACTGAGGTACAGAAACCTAAATATGAATAAAATTTTACTTTTAGCATAGTAGTGCAGAGATCTGCAACAGAGTTTCTTTCCCTGAAAAAATCATTTTTTTATGATGAGTTTTCATACAATTTCTAAAGATAAATATGTTTATTTTCTTCTTTTGAAGAATTTATCCTCTTGTGGTATTATAGGTAAAGAAATAACTACCAACAATGGTGTGAAGTTAATCTACTGAAAATAGGACCAACTAGATAATTTATACAATAGCCATATTACATTAATAGGAAAAAAAACTAGTCTGTCTGAGGCATAATGAGAGTACTTAAAAGATTGTCATCATATTTCTTTAAAAGTAGTTGTTAATATTCTTATTTAATATTCTTCAAGGATCTCTCAGTTTTTACTCCATTTCTTTTGCAGTTCTGCTGTCAAAAACTGGCATCACAGTAGCCCTTCCTTTAGTACAAAAGGGCTGGATACCAGCCACAGAACCCAGGCAGATAGCTATAACTTATGTGCTAAGAACTGGTATTGTTTTTTATGTGCCTAATATACTCTGTATATTTGGGAAGAGAGATGGAATACTGCATTGTCTGGCAGAAAAAATAAACCAATGATACATGATCTACTGCTCAAATAATCTCTGCCACTTCATACCTTAATACAGAAGCTGTTTCTCAGAAATAAGTACCCATCTAACTACACTGCTACCTCGATATAACGCCACCCGATATAACACGAATTTGGATATAATGCGGTAAAGCAGTGCTCAGGGGGAGCGGTGCTGCACACGCCGGTGGATCACAGCAAGTTGAATATAATACGTTTTTACCTATAATGCGAAAAGATTTTTTGGCTCTCAAGGACAGCGTTATATCGAGGTAGAGATGTATTTATATGGCCCTCACCTTAATGGTATCTGAGCACCTCACAATCACAAATGAATTTTATTCTCACAACACTCCTGTGAAGTAGAAAGCTCTGATTCCCATTTTACAGAGCGAGATCAGAGGCACATAATAGATTAAGTAATTTTTGTAAGGTAACACAGGAAATCTGTGACTGAGCAGGAATTGACCCAAGTCTTTGAGGCTTAGTTTAGTGCTTGTCCACTAGACTAGACTACCCAAGTTAACAACTTGCCATGCATATTTAGTAGAGAAAACTCAACTTCTCAGTATTTTTTTTTACTGGAAGAGGTTGTTCCTTTGAATCTTTAATTTCTTTCTTTTGGCTGAAGAGGGCTAGATGTGGTTCTGTTTGGAAAGGCATCACTGCTTTTTGAAGCATCAGACAGCTATCAGTCACTCAAGAACAATTCAAGGCCCCTCTGTCTTCCTCCGGGCTGAACATTCTGCCTCTGATGTCTTGCTTAGAACCTACCAATCCAGAGTACTAAGGCCCAAACCTAGTTCCCTAGCAGGGCATTAGTGTGTTCTGCTGCCACAACTAGACTACCAGTCTACTTATTGATGTAGTGTACTTGTTAAGTGTGCTGCATTTCCATCTCTCTAATGGCTAGTCTGTTAGAGCAGAGGTGGGCAAACTTTTTGGCCTGATGGCCACATCTGAGTGGGGAAATTGTATGCAGGATCATGAATGTAGAGCTGGGGCAGGACGTTGGTGTGTGGGAAGGGGCTCAGGGCAAGCGACTGGGATGTAGGAGAGGTGTGGGGTGCAGGAAGGGCTCAGGGCATGGGGTTGGGATGTGGCAGAGGACTCAGGGAATGGGGTTGAGGGCTCAGAGTGAGGGGTTGAAGTGCAGGAGGAGTGTGGGAGGGGGCTCAGGGCAGAGTGTTGGGGTGCAGGAGGTGTGCAGCAGGGAGTTGGGTGCAGGAGGGGTTTGGGGTGCGGGCTCTGGGCTGGTGCTGCTTACTTTGAGCGGCTCCGGGGTCACAGCTGCACGCAGCAGGGCTAAGGAAGGCTCCCTGCCTGCCCTGGCCCTGTGCCACTCCTGGAAGCAGCCAGCACCACATTCCTGCTGCCCCTGGAGGTGGGGTGGGGCTGGTGGCTCTGCTGTGTGCTGCCCTCGCCTGTGGGTACCACCCCCAAGTTCCCATTGACCGTGGTTCCCTGTTCCCGGCCAATGGGAGCTGTGGGGGCAGTGCCTGGAAGTGAGGGCAGTGCATAGAGCCCTCTGCCTCCGCCTTTCCCCAGGGGCCACAGGGATGTGGTGCCAGCTGCTTCCAGGAGCGGCGCGGGGCCAGGGCAGGCTGGGAGCCTGCCTTAGCCCCACTGCACCATGGGGCTGGCAATCCCGTGGCCGGATTGAAAGCCCTGATGGGTTGGATCCAGCCTGCAGGCCATAGTTTGCCCTCCCCTGTGTTAGAGGGTAACAGCCTTCTCCTCCTATCAGATGGTGAAGGTCCTCCTTTAACTCAAGCAGTCTGTGTTTTGGTGCTGAAAACCTCAGGTTCAAACCCTGCTGTATTGTACTGGGGATCATTACATTTGCATTCCCCAATTGCTGTTTTATATTTAAGTTCTCTGGATGAAATGCTTCCTGGTACAGATAGTCAGTGTGAGGCACATCATACCCTTTAAGCCCCATGGTAATACTTGGTAAAACCATGTACTTAGGTTATCACAGTGTTAGGGAAATGTCATATAATCACCTTTACTTTAAATGTAACTTTTTAACAAACTGATTTTCACAAACTTTTCTTAGTGTTTAAAATAAGATTTTTTTGAGAAAAGTGCTTGATAGTCACTGTCCTACCTCTTGACTGTCTTTCATTACCAGAATGACTATCTTAAATTTACATTCACGTCCACCTTTTACATAGTAAGTTATTAATGTAATAGACGTTGTATCAGGAAACTGCTGGTTATAGTAAAACTTATTTATGTTAATAAATTAATGCAGGCTAATATTCTAGATCCTTGTACTATTTTCTTCTGAACCTTGTTTTTGGTAATTGGCCCAACTTGTGTCCTATTTTGGGAGCTTAGAGGGATAAAGACTAGAGAAAGATCTGTATGTGATAGGGACAGCTTGTGTATGTGCCTGCAGATGTATGTGATTTGGCAGAAAGCAACACTATGGTGGTTGGTGGCTGACATTTGACTAATGCTGTATATAAATTTTCTGCTTGTTGAGGATGTGAACCAGTAAGGGCAAATGAGATGTTTACAAATGCCCCAAGGAGTATTTGACTTCTGTGTAGCAACGATCAGCATTCTCCTAAATGCTTCCTAAGTGACTGTGTCCATGCAAGTGATGGTTTTCTGGGTGAATCATGCAAATCTTGGTTGACTCATGCTTTAAAAAATGGAATGAACACAATCCAAAATTGTAAGAATTTGGGTTTATGAAGAGAACAATAGAGCATACTTATTTACCTTCAAAAGTAAGAAACATGAGCCATTGTTCTTTTTCAATGCCAAGGGTTTATTCAATATATTTTTTGAGGGAGAAGTTATTTTTCACAGACAAAAAAACAACTAGAAATCATAATAAAAGTTAATGTAATATACAATCATTCCATCTCAAACTATGATATCACCTGGTTTCATGAATTAAATAAGGTAAATGTGTTTGGGATGGGACACTATGAGATAAAATCTAGGTGCTGGAGGAAGTAGTATTTTTGATTCAGCTGGAGGCACTCTCTCTTCTAAGTCAATAATAACTTGGTGCCTCAGCATGGTGTTATGGGGAAATGTGCGTCTGGAAAATTTGTCTTTTCAATGCTACCTAAAATGGAAGTCCTGTGGTAATTAGAAAACCAGGGGACCGTTTTTATGACAGGCCAGTGTGCTGGCCAAATTTCAGCTTTGGTAATTGTGTTATGTCTGGCTCAGTTTCCCTTGTGCTTTGAAGTGGCTATGGTATTATCTTCCTTTCCTCAGGAAATCTGTTGTGTACATGTTGCTGTGTGCTGTTATGCTCTGAGTTTCATCCCAGAGATATCCACAGTTTAGTGGTGGATGAAAGATTCCTGAGAGATAGATGTTTTGTAAAGCTCATAGGGATCCATTTGGAGGAAAGGTGATAAAGGCCATTCTCATTTAAATCCTGACTACGCTCTATAACCAACCTCAAACTATATGAACAGGAAAATCCTACCATTCTAGCTTAATTGCAGGTACATTAGAAAGGAACAGAGCTATGTGTATGTTTAATCACAATGAATCATGTTGCATGTATGATGCATATAAATTGATGCTATATGACAATTAAAATATTGCATTCATTGGTTTACAGATAGGACATAATGTTCTAGACGTTCCCCAAAAGGCAATTCCAACTATTTTAGCTTCTCCAATCAGCACAATTTCTAGCCTCATTCCTGAGAGGGTTATTTGGGAACTCTGCATTTCTTGTTTAACATGGCAGCTCTGAGAGCCCAGATACATTTAACATGTATGTATTCAGTTCACAGTTTGTTTGAAAGAAGTCATTTCTGCTCTCTGTGGAGGCTCCTGGTATAGTGGGCCAAATGACAGGGATAATTAAGAAGAATGATGGGACACCCCAACAGAACACTTTTGTGTTTCCACCAAGGATTTTGAAAACCCTAGCTTGATTAATCTGTTTAAACATCTGTGCATCCTCTTGTCTGTGCAACCTATCCCTCCCTATCCCTTTCATCCTCCTCCGTGTATCGTGTTTGTATTTTAGTTATACAGGGTCCTGATTGTAACTGATCACATGTAATCACAGCTCATTCCGATGTTTTGTTAAACGCCGTTGTATGAAGCAGACGTTAATATTTCAGCAAATAATATTGTCCTCCTTTAAATTCAGATCACAGATGCATTCCGTAGTGGAACCGCAGGGTAGAGCCCACAATACTGAGAAAAAAGATTGAGGAGGGGGTAGTGGAAAGCTGTTCTAATTGCAGTGGAATTCTTGGAGCGATCTGCAATGAATACTATAGAGCTCAGTTCCACCAAGCTCTGTCTGTCAGTCTGTCTATTGATTCCACCCCCCTTCCCCCCCTACTTTTCCAGGCAGCCAGATCCAGCTTGCTTTCTTGACGTCATGTCTGTAGAAAGGTTTCAGCAGGCGCAGTGAGGGAAGAGAGCATGTTAAACTTTCTGATCAAGTCAGCCGGCTCCTAAAGCTGTGCACGGAGGTCTGTGTGCTGTTGCTGCTGCCACAGCTGGAACATCTGGAAGTGTTCAGTGTGTCTGTCTGTCTGTCTGCGAGAGCGAGAGGGAAGTGAGTGTGCTGAGGGAGGGGAAGGAGTGAGGGGCTGGGACTGTGCTCTCTCTCCCTCTTCATCTGCAGAAACAGCTTTCTGCCAACAGAACGCGCTCAGAATGGCTTTGAAGAGGAGCAGCAACCTTTGAACATCTCTCCCCCCTCCTCTTTTTCTTATTCTTGTAAATGATGGATTTAAAAAAAGACATTTAACCCTTTGAGATTTGTCCTGGATGCTTTTTTTTTCGTTTCCTCCCTTCTTGCTCTTTTTTTTTAAAAAATGGTTTAGCAGCCAGAGGTGCTGTGTTAAATTCTTGGAAGGGGCCCGGATGTACTGAGGATGCATTGCAATTTCACTAAAGGAAGCAGTAGTGGAAAGGATCAGTTTTTGGTGTTTGATGCAATAATGGGAATCAGGTAATAATAAAAGGGGAAATACTGCAGCTCCATTCTTCCTTGAATTTTACCAAGCCGATATTTGGAGGGATTAATCTGGACTCATTTTAAATGGTCAATGAAAACAAGAGGATGTACATCCCAGAAGAAAACCATCAAGGTAAGACTGCGGTTTACCTCAAAGGATCTAGCAATTATTTGCTATTCTGTCCATCGTCTCTAATGTCAATTTCTACTGCTGTTGCTAGAGTCAAGGATGGGGGGGGGGGGAAATAGCGAGGGAAAGCAGGCTATGACACCAGTTTCCATTCAGATCATACTGATAACATTAGACGGATTTGTTGCAGTGATCTTGTTAGAGTATCCGCTGAAAAATCCCCATGGGAGCATGTGTTTCATAAGAAATACCAGGGAAGGAAAAGTTGTCCAAGTCCTTTTACTTATTTATTTATTTTAAATAACTGAAGAGTGGAAAAGGGACCCCCAACGGACAGTTTGGAAGAAGGCTAAGTGATTTTGCGGTGCAGCTTGGTTGTTACGTGTCAGAGGAAGATTACTTCCAGTACAGCCTGGTTTAGGGGTTGTCACTAGTTAATATCACACCAATTCCTCCAAACCCAAATCTCAGTACAGTTTCCCAAGATGCTGGGAGGGGAGCCCTCTCTTTCGGCTATTTCTAATCTAACATCAAAGGGGAGAGGCTGAGGAGTTATCTGTGTACACACACACACACATATATATGTAATATGTCGGAGAAATATAGTGATAGAAAGATATGATGTAGCGCTGTTTTATGTTTAAATCAAAGTTGGGTTTTACTTTTTGTAGCGAATTCTCAAATAGTTCGTTCTGATTGTCCACAGTATGGACTTTAAGACACGTTAGTTCTCTTTATAATTAAGAAGTGTAACCAGCCACCCCCTATATTAAAACTTTGTTGGTCCAACTCTAGAAGTCGTCCCCCCCACAACCCTCCAATTGGCAGCTGTTATACTTGATGTTATTTTTATTCTGTAACCTGCATGTTCTCAAGCTCCCTCCATTCTCCTCCCCGAGCAGCATTTAACGCACAAATTGTGATTGCAGAACAAATAGAGCCATTTTCTTCCCCTGAAGAGAGAGCGAGAGCGAGAGCGGTCCTTGGTGGGTAGTAGTGTATCGAGGTGTCTATATAACCCCATTTGTGACCAGCGTTTTTCTCATTTCCACCAAATCTCCCCGCATTGCCTGATAAGGAAGCCTCTCCGTTTTACTGGTGCGTACTTACCCCTCTGGTGTCAGAGGCTAACTTGTTTGTCTGTAAATACTGCCCCCGTTCCTCCCTACTCCTACTGTTGCTGGAGGGGGATTTTCCCTTAAAGACCGCAATTAAGCAACTCGTCTTGCCAAAGGCACCTCGAGTCATTTTGGTGAGCCACTCAATCTGGGGCCAAGAGGGCAGTTTTGGGCCAGATTTTTCTCTTCCTATTTAGCCCCCATTAGTTGGTGAGGAAACACCCACGGTGCATCTGGGCTGTAGTAGCCTTAGTGGAGGAGGAATAGGTGGATTTCAACGATCAAATTCCCAATTAAACACAGATTAAGAAGAAAAACAAACAAACTGCCCCCCTCCCCCACCAAGTACTCTCTCAAAATAAGGTAGGCGGAGCGAAGAATCAGCCCCGATCTAAATTGTGCTCTTTTTTGTGTAAGCCCTAGTGCTTTGCACATGCATTCGGCAGGCAGAAGTGGATTTCTCCTTCAGTGCCAGAGCTGGTAAAGTGGACGAAGAGCTCAGCCTTCATAGCAATATGCCAACGCTATGGCAACCTGAATCCAGCTCCCTGCTTATCAACTGCAGTGATTATATAATTGGAGGAGCAGTTTTGCATCTGTCTTTGGATGCTGATTCTCAGTGCTCCCAGGTGAAAGAACAGCTTGTAAAGCAAACAGAAAACCATCCAAACGTGGAAGCAAGTTGGTTTCCCTGAGAGCTGGCATTTATTCATATGTCTTTTAATTTTTGCAAGTGCTGGAAGCTTGTGAGGTAAAAATGGATTTGTAGCCAAGAAAATGGGCTGGCAAAGAAGATTGGAGCTCAGAGGAAACCAACCTCAGGATGTAATGGAGTTAATAGAGCAAAACAGTGATTCTAAAATGAAAGGCAGAGATTAAAAGGATGAGTGCAAAGGAAAGCCAGAATACTGAACTGCTCTTCTCTATATATCTGAAAACATGTGGTTTAGGACACTAGAATGTCATAGCTTTATATTCACCAGCTGTTGGCAGCAAGGAGGGTATTCTGGATACTGCCAGTAAAAGACATATCTTAATGTCTGTATTAGACATTTGAGTGGCTCTTCTTGTCATAGGTGCTCTCTGCTTATGTCTGTATCCCGTCAACCACATACCTAATTATCCTAATGGTCTCACATTCTGGAGCTGGTATAACAAATGAGCCAAATTACTATTCTTTACTTAAAAAATAACAAAGGCCTTTGGTCAGGTAGAGAAGATCATATGGTTACAAAGGCATTTTTGTTGTGAATACACTATTTTCTTCTGTATTAATACGTGTAGGTTTATAACATACTTTATTAGTGCTGCTTAGAAAAGTGATGGTATATTTTCGCCCTGAAGTCATAATTTTCCCAGTTTTTGGAGATGAAAGATATTGGTCTGATATATTTTCCATCACACTCTTGTACTGCACATAGAAAAGGGTTATGGCGTTGTTTTAGCTAGTAGCACTGTTGCTTCTTGATGCTTAGTTACTTTTCCAGTGCTTAATTATTGTACACAATGGAATATATTTCAATGACAATTAATTATTCATTGAAATAGAGCATATGTTTATTTAAGGGAAAAAATAAAAAACAAGCACAAGAAAAAGCATTTACAACTAGCTACATCATATCAAATGCACTTACTGTATCCCATCATAGTATTTCAAATTTTTTAGTCATAAAATAAAATGGGAAATCATTCTGCGAAAGTATCTTTTGCACTCCTTTAAAATGCACAGGGAACACAGTGAACCCTTTGGTGCTCCTACCTTGAGTCTCAGGTGTAGTTTAAACATCTAGTTAAATTTCAGTGCTTGTGCCTTTGGCATTGGGAGGCGGGGAATCTTTATCTGATGAGATTTGTTGGCTGAATATGAAGGGAAATAAAACTGGTGGTGGTTGGTTATTTAAAAAAAAAGAGTAGTTCAGCTGCTGTGGTTATCAAGGTGGACATGGGAGAACTTGGGCTGTTTAAGTACTGCCTCTTCCAGAAGGTGGCACTACAGGGCTATGGAGTCAAGAAGTCATAAACGAAATAGAGAAATCTTTGGCAGGAAAGAATTTCAGGTCCACCCAGTCCATCCTTTGGCTCTCAGCAAGAATATCTGCTTTTCAGAAAGAAAGTCCATATATAGCATTGATAGTTAGATATGTATCCAATCCTATAATTAAATTAATTAGTACTACAGACCCCTGCTAGGTCACCTATTCCACATAGTAATGATCCTCTGAGTGAAAATCCATTTCTGATATCAGGTTTAAACTGCTCTTGATTCAGTCTCAGATTATGCCTTTGGGTTTTGTCCTTGTTGCACAGTCTGAACAGATTCTGACCTGCTCGTTGTGGAACTTCCTCAGGTATTTTTAAACCATAATTAGGTCTTACTGTAGCCTCCTTCTTTTCTAGGCTGCACATATTTTGTTCTTTATATTTTTCCTTGTTAGACAGTCCCTTCAAAATAAGTTTGTATCTTTTTAAATATAGGCTATATTAATTAGTTCATCCATTTACCAGGAACATACTGATAATAAGAGGGTCAAGCCCCTAATATACTAATAAGATATTTTCTGACCTGAAGTTAGGGTCATGTGATGTGTACTGTGTCGGAAAATAATACATCATCTTAAGGGAGAAAGATAGTTTCCTTTACTTTACAGGTAAAAATGCATGATTTCATTTTATGGGTTGGAATCTGTCTCATTCTATGTTACAACACAAAACCATTGAAGATGTAAGATAGATAATATTGGATGGCTTCTCTAATTTTCTGGTGTATTTTCAGCATCCTAATTTTACTTTCTATACTTTTGGGGAGTTGCTGCTACATGTATGAGAAACTGCTCTCCTGCCATAATTAAAAAAAGTAAATTAGCCACTTGTTCATTAATTTTCTGGTAACTATATTTTGTCCTTCCATTTTTCTGTAAAAGGTCTGTCAGTAGAAACATTAGAAAACCTGTTTTGTGGAACATAAAAATTCTATCTTTTGAGACTGGTGCCCACGGTATCAGATCATATTTCAGTTTCAGATTTTGGCAGAAAAGAAACCTTGAATTGCTGCTTTGAAGTGCAGTTCTGCAACTCCTAGCCCTGGTAACTGAACAATAAATAATGTTATTTACAAAGCACTATCTTCCTCCTCAAAGTAGTCAGCACATTGTGCAAGCAATTAAAGTACTGTTGCAATATTAAATAAAATAGTTGAGACATTAGCTAAAGCTTCATAAAATACATGTCTCAAAAGATAGGTAGTCCCTGTTGATAGACTAAAGCACAGCTCCCCTGGACTCGAGCAAATGAGTCCAATCCAGCCAATTAAAGAGGGCTGGGCTACCTCTGAGCCTATAAAGGGCTGCCAGTGGGCAACCGGAGGAGGAATTGCTTGAGATGGGCTATTTTCTGGGGAGGAGAAGGTATGCTAGAATGGAACTAATACCTGTGGTGGATGTCCGGAAGCAAGGGGGTCAGGTGCTCAGGGCAATAGCCATGAGACTGCTGCCCCAGAAAAGGAGCAGAGCTGGTCAGAACTGAGACCCTGCCAGAAGCCCTGAGAGGGGTGGAGCAGAAACCTGGAAGTAAGGACTAAGTTAAAACTGTTTTTCTACTGGCTTCTATTAAGAAAATGGGTATGGCAGCATATATTCTGGAGTTGGGGAGAAACCCTGTGTCACTGGCCAGGCAACAGCATAGCGATGCTGAATGCTCTCTAAAGAGAAGTATTTTCAGGCACCCTTTTTCCCTCAAGAGGAGGAGCCAGGGCCGGCTCCAGGCACCAGTGGCGGAAGCACATGCCTGGGGCGGCACATATTAAAGGGTGGCACAGTCCAGGCAGCCTTTTTTTCTTGCTTGGGGCAGCAAAAATGGTAGAGGCGGCCCTGGGAGGAGCGATCAGCTGAAGTGAATGTCTAGACAGAGAAAGAGTTCTGCATATGAAGGGTTACTACATCTGCTGACAGAAGGTGTGGAGTTGCAACCCCAAAAAGGTGGTTGATGTCAGAGCATAGATCCAGCCAGGAGAGGGTTCAGTGAGGAGATCTTGATTATACAGTGACCCCCAAATAAGCTTCTATCTCTTTTCTATAGACTTCCATGAGAAATGTTGCATATGCCCTAAGTTCTCAAAATAAATATGTACCCCAAACAAAGCAATCGAACAAAAAACAGTAAACAAAACAAAATAGTAAGAGGACTAAAGAATGCCACCATGGCTAAACAGCAAAGTAAAAAAGGTAGTTAGAGGCAAAAAGGCATCCTTTGAAAATTGGAAGTAAAATTCTAGTGAGGAAAATAGAAAGGTGCATAAACGCTGGCAAGTCATGTATAAAAGTATAATTAAGCAGTGCAAGAAAGAATTTGAAAAGCACCTAGCTAAAGACATAAAAATGATCAGCATTTTTTTTTCAGTACATCAGAAGCAGGAAGCCTGCCTAACAATTGGTGGGGCTGCTCGACGATGAAGGTGCTGAAAAAGCACTCAAGGAAGACAAGGCCATTGTGGAGAAGCTCAATGAATTCTTGTATTGGTCTTTGCTGCACAGGATATGGGAGAGATCCCCATACCTGAGCCATTCGTTTTCAGAGAGAACTGCAGAGGAGAAGGAGGAGAGGAGAATATGAATGTGAGAGTGGTATCTCTTTCTCTCTGGAGCATGTCTGAATTGAGCCACACTTTATATCTTAACTGTGAACTTTGCTTGGAAAAGTCCTATTGTATCTGTGTTTTAAAAAGGCAGGGGATGCTTTCAGTTTAGTTTTCCACTTTACAATAAAACCCACTACTAGGGTGTTTAAATATCACCTAGGCGTATAGAATTCTTTCGTGCTCTCATTGTTTTATCCATGTCCAAAAATGATGTCTCAAGAGGACACATACTGTATGAAGCAAAGAATATAGAAAAGAAATTAGAGCCTGGAGTAATGCCGCATTCCAAATCCCTTGTTGATTACACATGATTGTCCACTGCCAATAATTAATTCTTATCTTCCAGTAGTGTTCTTTGGTTGCCATAGCAACAATCCATGGTCAAGCTATCAACAGATATCGAGAGGTCCAGCTGTGAGGTCAAATGACAATACTCTACAGTCAGGAGATCTGAGTTGCCCCATAGCTGGACACAATCCTCTTTCCCCAAAAAAGGAAAGGCACACACTTTGTTGCCAAGAGATGAGAGGCACACTTTGTTCCTAAGAGGTGGGCTGGGCTACTGCAAGTTTAGGGACAGAATGTTAACTTAGATGTGCCAGCCAATAGCTTAAGTACAGCCATGCTATTGGGTTTAATCAGCCAGCATGATCAATTGTTGAACCACAGATGGTGGGTTTCAGGGAACCCACATACCACAAACATCTTCACCAGAAGCCACACTGAACTCAGCCAGGGTAGACAGTATCTTGGAAGCCTGAGATTCTCATAATTTAAAGGAATGGCAAGACAAACCTGGAGTCATTCTTTTCAACAAATATACTAAGCTTGTCACAGCAGTGTAAGCAGGTAGTTTTCCTACCCTGTGCCAAAACATAGTCCTTACATACTGTAAAAGGTCAAAAATTCCCTCGCTGAGATTTGAATGTATGCTTTACTTAACAGTAGATAATAAAAATAATAGATAAAAATTCAAGTCCAAGCTGCCTTTGTAGGTTTGGCTGCTTCTATGCTTTCTCCTCAAGGATTCTTCAAATGAGATCCTGCATACACTCTGCTCAGACAACCACTTTCACCACCATTATAACCAGGGTGAAGTCAACAACACTCCCCTGCAGCCATGAGCCAGCAGAAATCTATGAGCAATTCCATGCAGGATTCCATTACCTGTAAACAAAGTAGGTCAACAGAAGAATTCTGTTCCTCTGTTACAAACGTTCATTTGAAGTGACTACTGTTGGGGGCAAATTTGGATTAACCACACGTAGTGCTATTAGATAGAGCTCAGCTGGGTAGTTTCTCAAAATGTAGCTGGCTGGAGACATACAAAATCTCTTGTGCTTGATTATAGCTCTTTTGTATACCCCTGTAAAGTCCTTTGTGCAGAAGATGATTGGACTCCAGATGCCTTTCCCTGCCATCTTCTATCTACTCTATGACCCATCTGCATTCTGTCCCAGATATCATCATTAAACCCCAGTGATACCTGGGCAAAAGAAACAACCAGAATCAACTCCCTGGTGCCCCCTTTGTTGCAGTCTCCTTTAAACAATGGAATCAGTTATCAATGAGTTTATTGACACCTTGGCTAGAAAGTGAAGTCCAGTATGCCTCAGCACCAGTAAGGAAACTGAAAAATCCACAGGACTCCTCAGTCTCCTGAGCTGGATACAAATAGACGTGTGTTAGTACAGAGGTGGGGGAAATATTTGGATCTTATTCTGAAACCTGCAAGATGATAGCTAAATCACCCAATATGGATGATCTGTGGACCTTAAATTTTCAGACAAAATCCAAAGATGAGGTCAAGAATATGACTATCTCTGTGGGAGCTCTCTTTATCTTGTGAGTAAAACTCAGTTAATTGTTAACATGAAAATACAAATTGGTGACCATCTGCACATTGAAATCCCAAGGGATATAGAATATTTCCTTTTCAAAATATGCTTCTATAAATGGTTTTGTTTTTTTTAACTGAAGTTTTTCAGCTTTTAAGTCTATGATGTGGATG
The DNA here is from genome assembly GCF_003597395.2 of Chelonoidis abingdonii. Taxonomy (NCBI): domain Eukaryota; kingdom Metazoa; phylum Chordata; order Testudines; family Testudinidae; genus Chelonoidis; species Chelonoidis abingdonii. The sequence continues at coordinate 118,020,592 of NC_133769.1, forward strand.
GCTGCCTTTGGATATTTTGGAAAAAACAATTTAAAATGACTGAACATGACACTATAATTATAAAGTAAATATGGCCTAATTGAGTAATTAAGTCAACATTTCTTCCTTACAGGCATTACAGGGAAGAACATTCATGTTACTGATCAGATTTCAGATCCTTTATTCCAAAGGAGGAAGGGAAAGAAAAGTTTTCTTCATTTGTCAGCTTGCCAGAGTGATATGCTAGTTTTAAATAATCCTCCCGTTTAAAAAGTGATACTTTTGTTTTGTCCATGTGATGTCCCTATTACAAATTTCATGTCACATTTGTCAGACATACTCTTTATGTGAACTTAAGAGAGTATCTGCGGCTCCCTGCAAGTCAATCTATCCCAGCTTTGTCAGATACAGGCTATATTTTCTCTGCTTCATGCATTCTTGATAATAATAATAATTCTGAATTTGGAATGTCTTATACTATCTAGTTGTTAGCAGTAGATTTAATGCATTTTAGATATAGAAGCATTGCAATGATCCGTATGATAGGCGATAGAGTTTAAGTAAATTCAGGAGGTTAATGATAGTGCCAGTTGAAGATGATGTTAAAATACATTCTTGCCATTGAATATACTCCAAAATATATTTAACCTAAAGTAAGGTTAAGGTATGACATGGACAAATGTAAGGAGGTTGAAAGTTAGGTCTGATATCCCATGTCATCTGTAATGCACTTTGCTGTGTCTACGTAATGCAGTATTGAAAATCTCTGTAATATGCAGACATGGCAGACTACTCAAAAATAAGTACTCAAAAAACCAAATTCTCCTTTCAGATCTGCATTCAAATATCTAGAATTTGGATTTAGTTGAGTGTCTAAGAGTCTGATAGTCTCTCTGGTTAACAGAGGATCCACCAGTATACTACCTGTCTCAGAAGTGTGGATCAGCAAATGTTCTATATCTTCTGCATTTGTGATTTTAGAATCTTTGTGGTTTGATTTAAAATTGGTGCCTTTAGCAAAAAGCAAGAGTTATTTGTATATTGACAACTGAAACAGATTTGAATGTAGAGTTGATTTGAATGTAACTTACGCTAACCTTAAGTGGAATAATTTGTACTGCTGAGCCGACTCAGATATATTGTCAACAAGTGCAAGCGATATGTAATTTTATACCACTTCAACTAAATTAGAATTCTAGGGGCAAAATCTAGTACTCTGGGTCATCATTTAGATTTGGGACATTCCAGGAAGGTCTTTGACTCCATAAAACAATGAATGGATTAAAATAACACATGTAATATTTTTTGTCTGTCAAGATAAAATCTTGCTCCAGTGTTTTTCCTGGGCCGTACTGTCCCATGAGTTGTAAAGTAGAATTGCTCATTGATTTAAATGGACAGTTCAACTTAAAAATCGATGGAACAATAGGCTCCAAGTTATTTAGAGGTAAACAATATATTTTACTCACCCACAATGAAAGTCTAAAAGATAAAGAGCACTTTTCAGAATGAATAAGCTGTGAGATACACTTGAAAATCAATTTTAAATCTCCAGATTCAAGTTTTAAAATATATCTAATCAAACTCCTCGTCTATTCATGGTGAGCAGAAATACTGCTTACCAAACTTTTACACTATTGAGCTTGACAAAATGGGTGCTGTTTACTTTTAGCTATTCAAAGAACACCATGTGCTAAAAAACAAGAGGATAGAAATTGTATAAACAAAATGTTGCAGTACTTACTGATCAGGTACTTGTCTTGCTGGGCCCTGTTTAGGTTGATTGAAACAGTCACAAATAAGCTATAAGAATGGGGAACAGATTGGATGTATGTATTACCTGCTCATAATATGTTGCCTAAACTATATGGACCCTGTAGTTGCATCTGAAGATTATTATTCATATATTGAAAATGCATAAGCCAGCATAATTGCTGTTATGCCTGTTTAAAAAACAAAACAAACAGAAAAACCCCAACAACAACAAAAAAGAAGTTGGAAACTCACCTTAGTTCGAACAGAAGGAAATAGGTAAATCATAGATGCTAAGACCAAGGTTTTCTGAAGGGACTAGTTATTTTGGATGTGTCGTTTGGGTACCCATTCAATACCCTAAAGCAGGGATCGGCAACCTTTCAGAAGTGGTGTGCCGAATCTTCATTTATTCACTCTAATTTAAGGTTTCACGTGCAAGTAATACATTTTAACGTTTTTAGAAGATCTCTTTCTATAAGTCTATAATATATAACTAAACTATTGCCAGGGGTGGCTCCAGGCCCCAGCACACCAAGCGCGTGCTTGGGGCGGCGTGCCACGGGGAGCGCTCTGCCTGTCGCCTGGAGGCTGGCAGGCAGGGTGCCTTCAGCAGCATGCCTGTGGAGGATCCGTTGGTCCCGCGGCTCCGGTCGACCTCCCACAGGCGTGCCTGCGGAGGGTCCGCCGGTCCTGCGGCTCCACTGAAGCCGCAGGACCAGCGGACCCTCTGCAGGCATGCCTGTGGGAGGTCGACCAGAGCCGTGGGACCGGCGACCGGCAGAGTGCCCCCTGCGGCATGCCGCCGTGCTTGGGGCGGCGAAATGTCTAGAGCCACGCCTGACTATTGCTGTATGTAAAGTAAATAAGATTTTTAAAATGTTTAAGCAGCTTCATTTAAAATTAAATTAAAATGCAGATCTTTTCAGTTTAGTGTGATCCTTGCCCTTGCTTTTCCTTGCTGAGTTTTCCAATGTCTGGCACATATTCGGATACTTTAAGCTGCACACAGGCTTCTGGGGGATCAGTTGTTAACCGTCTCCGAGAGAGACAGAGGACAGATTTCATGTATGAAAATACTTGTTCACAAAGGTATGTGGATCCAAATGGTGACAGCATTGCAAACACAATTTTCTTCAAACAGTTAAATTTCACTGGCAGGGATGTCCAGCAAGTCAGAATAGAGGCTCCATGATCTCTCTTGGTAGCTTTAAGTGCACTCCTCAGATCTCCAAACATTGATATCCACAATTCTGAGCTTTTTAACTGAATGAGCTACATTTTGAAATCTTCAACACCCATCCACTGAAATACAGACAAATCCAAGTCGCTTTTGTTGAACTTTTCAGGTTTAATTAGAAAAGAAAGCATTGGGCCAAATCGCTGGAAATCTTGAAATCTGTCAGAAAATTCTGATTCCAGTTCTTTGCATATACATTCCAATCTCATTGACACTGACAATGCAACATGTCGATAAGCTCTTTTATGTGTTGGAAGTAGCGGAAAGTTGAAGTTCGAATATCCCAAGAAAAATTGCTAGTTTTACAACAAATGCCTTCCAGGCTTCCTAAAGATCCAGAACTATTTGCCCTGCACCCTGGAGATAGAGATTGAGTTCGTTTAGGTGAGCGGTGATGTCAGTTAGAAACATGAGCTTACGCAGCCATTTGTCATCATCCAGTTCGGGGTAGTTTTGTCCTTTTTCTGACAAAAAGGCTTGATTGCATCAAAACAGTTTACAAAGCACACCAAAACTTTGCCACGACTTAGCCACTGAATGTTGCTATGAAGTGGAATGTTAAGCACTGTCCATCTCTTCTAGCAGTGCTTGAAACTGTCTGTGAGTGAAAGCAGATCGAGTAACAAGGAAATTCACAATTTGCACCACTGTATTCATCACATTATTAAGCTCTGAATTAGAAATTTTAGCATGCAGGTTTTCTCGATGGTTAATGCAATGAAATTTGACTGTCAAGTGGCCAATTTGATCTTCAAGTAACTTTACAAATCCCTTCTATTTTCCAACCATGGCAGGTGCACCATCTGTTGTGTCACAAAATATTTTTATGATGTCAACTCTTTGTTCTTCAAAATGGTTTACAAAACTTTCTACTATATCTTCCCCCTTTCTTGTGCAGAGCCACCCAGAGCAGTGGCCAGGACCCGAGCAGTGTGAGTGCCACTGAAAATCAGTTTGTGTGCTGCCTTTGGTATGCATGCCATAGGTTGCCTACCTCCGCCCTAAAGGGACCTGATTTTTCACAGGGGAGGTGCTTATCAGTTTCTGAAAATCAAGTCCCTTTTAAGGGGATCACAAACTAAGCATCTGAAAATTGCCACTTCATTAGCCACTTTAAAAAAATATTAGCTCCTAGGAAGAAAGATAGGGGTCAGGCACTGGATGTGGGCTCACTCTGTAAGCCCTCTGCATGTGGAACTCTAACTGCAGTTAATGGAGGCTTGGTGAATGGAGAGCCTGCAGGATTGGGTCCTAATATCTAAAACAAATTTATTTAAAATGGATCAGAACAAATAATTATTTCTTATCTGTTAAGTGTCAAATAGCACTAAATAGGACACACAATTTAGACAGTCCTGTTCTGAAGAGCTTACTATCTAAAAGTTAGAAATGGAGAAGGCTTCGACTTCTTGGAAAGTTTGAAGAAGGATTAATTTGAAGTTAAATATGTTGTTTGCGTGCTGGATTTACTTCTTGTGGGCATGGGGGGGTGAGGATTAGGGGGGCGTTGAAAACAGAGAGGTGGTGTTTTGATGAAATGGGATGAGGTGTGTATTCTTTGCATAATAGGACCTTATGGAAAAAGTCAGAAAGAGAGAATGAGATGAACAGGGCTTCAGGACTGACATTGCCTGCAGAGAAGAAGGGGTTGAGGAAGTAACATAAGAAATGAGTTAATACCTCAGGTAATCTGTAATAATATAAGCTAATATGTACCCATGTTATGCACTCATGTGGGAAAATGGTTTGAGGTAAATGCTAGTGAGTGTTGCTAGAAATGCCCACTGAAGCAACTAAAAAACAAAGTAAAACTGCATACAATGTGGCAGAAGATGTGAGCCTAGAACTTTTACAAACCCATGGAAGCATACATAATAAGGGGCCACAGTATGCATATAGCTTGAGATGCCTTAAAAAGAGGCCTGATTTTCAGAAAGTGAACAGTCCAGTAAAATGTTTTGAAGCCGTTTGTAGTCTGAGATGAAGCCCGCTCCCACCATATCCTAGTGATACTTATGCTTAGTGTGGCAAATTGCCAGTACTGTTCTGCTGGGTGTCACGCTTTCTCTTCTTTGGGGTAGGTTCAGGGCGCTATTGCTTGCCTCTGAACCGGTTCTTAATTACTCCTCTAGTGTCCTTGGAGGAGGGGAGTGGGAAGGGAGGGACCTGGGCCCGCCCTCTACTCCAGGTCCGCACCCAGGGCCCTGAAGGGTTGTGGTGAACACTTGACTTAGCGTTCCGTTCCGCTGGGTTACTTCTCTCTCCTACCCCCTCAGCTTGTGAAGGGTTCGTTGCTTCCTTCTCACTAGCAGACCTGGTCGTCCTTACCCTAAGGGTCTCTTCTGGAACCTCACAATCCACACCGCAACACCCTCCAAACTTCTATTCGATCCTTATCTAAAACTCTTCTCTTCTCCAACTTCGCACACTGCACTCTGCTCCATTCAACTTTCCTCCTTCACTAGCGCGCTCCCAACGTCCCTGACGAAGCAGGGGTTTGATTCACATGACTGAAGTCAGGTGCTCTAATTGGAGTCAGGTGCTCTAAATGGCTACAGGTGTTCTAGTTAATCTAAAGCAAACCTTCCTCCCTTGGCAGGGAATAAGGCCCCCTGCTAACACTCTCATGCTGCCCTCTGGCCATGCTGTATCACATTAGACATCAGCTTATGCTTATATTGTGCCAAACTAGGGCACATATTTCTACCAACAGAAAGTTAAAATGGAAGAGCCATATAATGCCATTGACTTTAAGCAGAGCTTGCACTGAAATGAAATGGAATTTGCTATCAGTTTTCTGTAATGTCTACTATCTCACTTTGTTTCTCCAAGGAAGCATATACGATACTTTGGCTTTGCCTTGATTCCATCAATATTTCCTCAGGATACTTTGGCTGTTGTTGTTTTTGTTTGAATATGCATTTATTTTTTACATCTTCTGCATGGGAACATTTGTGCTGCAAGTAGTGGCAGTGTACTAAAGAGGAGATTTTGGCTTGTGCATAGAATTTAGAGGTTGTTTTTGTAGTAAGTTGCTACACTTTTTGACATGGAACCTATGGGACCTGAGGGTATGTCTACACTACGAAATTAGGTTGATTTTATAGAAGTCAATTTTTAGAAATCAATTTTATACAGTCAATTGCGTATGTCCACACTAAGTATATGAAGTCGGTGGTGTGCGTCCTCACTACCATGCCTAGCATCGACTTACGGAGCAGTGCACTGTGGGTAGCTATCCCACAGTTCCTGCAGTCTCTGCCACCCGTTAGAATTCTGGGTAAAGCTCCCAATGCCTGATAGGACAAAAAACATTGTTGTGGGTGGTTTGTGGTACATTTCGTCAGTCACCTCTCCCTCCGTGAAAGCAACGGCAGACAATTGTTTTGTCCCAGACACCAGGGTGATTAGAAGAGCACAGCAAGGCGTGCTGTGCATCAGAGAGGGTTTGAAAACCAGTTTCATTACTGGCCAGGCTTCAGTGTGACAATTGTATGTGTTTCTCTTTGATGCAAACCCACCCTCTTTGTTGATTTTAGTTCCCTGTAAGCCAACCACCCTCCCCCGTTCGAAATAAAGTAACTATTATTTTGAAACCATGCGTTCTTTCTTTATTAATTAAAAAAAATGAGATGACGGCCAAGGTAGCTTGGGTGGGGTGTGGGAGGAGGGAAGGACAAGGCCACATTGCTTATTGTAGCCACACTAAAAATCAAATTGTTTGAATGGCAGCCTTCTGTTACTTTGGCCATCCTCTGCAGTGGAGTGGCTGGGTGCCCGGAGCCTTCCCCCCTCCACATTCTTGGGCGTCTGGGTGAGGAGGCTATGGAACTTGGGGATGAGGGTAGGCGGTTATACAGTAGATGCAGTGGGAGTCTGTGCTCTTGTTGGCTTTCCTGCAGCTCCAACAGATGCTTCATCATCATTGTGTGTTTGCTCTCCCAACAGACGCTTTATCATGTCCTTTCCTGGCCTCTGGCACTGAATGCCTCCATGCATTAAGCTGTGCCCTATCAATGAGGGAGGACTGCATGAGCTCGGAGAACATGTCATTGCAAGTGCATTTTTTTCGCCTTCTAATTAGCGATAACCTCAGGGACAGAGATGATAGGGGGAATGTAGAAACATTCTACGCTTTACGACTCTGAGGGGACTGCATGGTCACCTGTGCTGCTGAGTTTGCCACACTGACCAAACAGGAAATGAAATTCAAAAGTTCCCGGAGCTTTTTCTGTGTACCTGGCTAGTGCATTGGAATTCAAAGTGCTGTCCAGAGCAGTTACAATGGAGCACTCTGAGGCCAGTACCGTCGATTTGCGTCCTCACTACCCCAAATTCGACCCAGCAAAGTCAATTTTAGTGCTGCTTCCCTTGCCGTGGAGGAGTACAGAAGTCGATTTTAAGAGCCCTTTAGGTCGACAGAACGGGGTTGATTGTGTGGATGCATTCATTTTTAAATCGACCTAACGAGTCTAATTTTGACCCAGCTCCGTAGTGTAGACCAGGCCTTACAGTTCCTTGTTTGCCAGAAGCATAGATAAGGAAACCTATCCAGAGACAGATTCACAAATGTCAAAGGGCACAAATCTAATATGTTGCTCTTATAACACACCTGAGTAATTTTTATATTTCATAAAGGATAAGGCTGGCCATAAGGATGAGCGTACAACTTGAATTTTGAATGGTGTTACTTCTGCCTATGTACCTCAGAACTCTAACATTATTTAAATAATGGTTACATTGATAGACCTCAATCTGTGTGTGGTAGCATGGGGCTTAAACCCCTGTTTAATAAAACCCTTATAATGACTTCACAGGGGGCAGACACCAGATGGTCCAACTCAAGCAATACAGCAGATGTACTTAATAGGTCAGCAGGAGTTATTTTGCGGAGAAATGAAGAGGCTAATATCCAGAAAGTACCTTACTCTGCTGGAGAAAAGGAACTATGGAATATAAAGATTTGGAGGCTCAGGATAGTAGTTTCATTTGCTCCCATTTTATTACCTGGATTATCAGAAGCTCTATCATAATTCCATGGAGGTTTTACCTGGTTCATTATGGTGAGACCTCTGGCTGTTCTTATCTCTTGTGAGAGTGAGTTCCATAGACTAGATCCAGCTTCTGTGAAAATTCTGTCCTGAGAACTTATAAGCCTTCTCCATTGGTCAACAGCTTCATGGTTCCAGTGGAATGTAACTGTCATAGAAGCATCGGAATGTAGCGCTGGAAGGGACTCAAGAGATCATCTAGTCTAAAGTCATGGAGATAGGGAGAGAGAGTCTTTCAGCTAGCTGGGAAAAATCCCCTGGAGGGGTTTAAATATTAGGAGAAAGACCTCCAATTGAAATTTGTGTTTTGAACCAGTTGCAGCCTATTCAGGTTATGTGATTTCATTCCTAGATGTGTGTTGTAGTAATCAAGCTTGGGTCTCATGAATGCAGGGGTCAGCATGCCCAGGCTGAGTCTGACAGGAAGGGGAACAATCTTCTGATCAGATGCCGATAGGAATGGACATTCTTTGCTGCAGTATCTACATCCCTCCAATAGCACTGAGGAGCAAAAGAGAACCTCACAGCTGAGCACCATTTTAACAATCTGTGCGCAGAAGCTCTCAATGGATTTGTAGTTAGGGAGGAGGTGAGTTCTTTTGTTCCTCACTGTTCCTACTTGAATCAGCTCCATGTAATCTTGGTTCAGCTTCAGCCAGCTGCTTTTGATCCATGTTTTCATCTCAGCTAGGCATTTGAAAAGGTGGTAGTTGGTGCTGCAAACTGTAGTCTCCATTGTGACTTGAACAGAAACATAGCGGTACAGATTTGTTTAGTTCTAGCTATCTGTCATCTCTTCAGCGAAACTGTCACAGGGTTTTAAATTCCTTCAAAAATGTTCTTATGAAAATGCATATTACGTACTTAAGAAACTGGAATATCCCCTTTCTGGAGCCATTCTAATGTCTTGGACATATGTGTTGGTGTGCTCTTTGTATGTAGGCAGAGGTATTAGTCTCTCAATGGACCAGAATAAATAAATGACTCTGAATGGCACTGATCTAGTTACATTATATTGAGTTTTGAAAGAGGTAGGAAAACATGCAATAAAAGAAAGATGTGCTAATGTCCTGTATGACCCATGTTTTCTAATTACAGTGCCAAAACTATTAAGCTCTATTCTAATGATACATATTAAAAGAATTTAGAGCAAAATATTTTTCAATTATTAAGACTTTTTTTTTAGTGAGATTCACCAGTAGGTGCAGATGTTGCATGAGCCCTTTAAAGGTAATTATTCTGCATGGAGATTTTGCCACATGACTTCTGTTAATGGATTCCTTAGATTAAATACAGTTGTATCATGCTAAATATATAATCCTTAGAGTTGGTGGACTAACTTTTAGCTGTATCTGTGTGTGTTACATATCACACAAAATTTTACGTAAAAAGACATTTCAACTTTTTACTGGAGTCACTTTTATTTAGAACAAGTTTTGGTCATGGCTTTTCCATAAATAGATAATGAAACAAAATCTTAGAAGAATGAGAGCAATAATATAGTTGCATCTGAATTCTGTCATTCTCATAAAGTATGTTCCGTCTAAGGTAAATCTTAAGGGTCTTTATTCCTAAATTTTTTAGTGAAATGTGCAACAGTTGACACTACAAATGGCAAAATATTCTTTTTATTTCAGAAGAGATCATATCACTTTGTCGGGGCAAGTAATATATTTCTAAAAATCAAGGATTGCATACATATTTTCTTTATATCATTGTAAACCCCCCATTCTATCATACACGCTATATCTTTTGGAAGATCTACCAAATAGGGGCACAGTGTATTCTTCATATCTTTACATATCATCTCTTCAAAACCTCTTTTTCCACAACTTATAACTTACATTTTATAAATGCAATTCTGAATTTGTGCTTTTTGGAGAGTCAGTATGATGACAGAGGTGAAACATTTGCCTTCCTCTGAGATGTGGTAGTCTGCTGTGGCCTATTCCACTTCTGTGAAATTATTTCTGTTGAGTCTTAGATTAATTTCACTTCCAGAAGACCATCAGCAAGAAAATCAGGTCACAAAAATTGTGGACTGGCTCAAAATGGTGGCTGCAGTTCAGTCTATAGGTTTCACCTCATTGTCTCATTTGTACAGTATTTATTAAATTATTTGAGGTTCCCGAGTAGGAAAATCTTTTTAAAGACTGAAGAAATAACATGGTATCACATCCAGTAGCTTCTAGTATGGAGCTTTTGCAGAAATTGCAAACATATATTCTCCTTTTCAGTAATTTCACTGTAATTTTTCATTGACTTACCCATAATGCTTTCCCTCTCCATTTAATCCTGAATGCTCTCCACCTGCAAGTGGCAGATCTGGTAGAATGACCCAAAACATGAGATGAGAAAATGCAGGATGTTTTTAGATTTAACTGTGGTTGATTTATTTAAAGTAACATAACTCTTCTGTAACACCAATTTCCTGATTAAACAGTTGTGTGACAAATAACTTGGAATAACAACGACAATAGAAACACGGATCTGTGTGAGAGGATGTTGGGTGTTTCTTATTATAGGCCCAGATATATCATAAAAGGGGACATTTGAGAGATTTATTAGGAAATAATTTACTTTAAATTGCAACATAACTTTACAGAGTTTTCTGCTGTTCTCAAACTGTCTGTGAATAACTAATAGATTTTAGAGTCAGAAGGGACCATTATGATAATCTGGTATGACCACCTGCATAGCACAAGGCAAAGAATCTCACCTAATAATTTCTACATCAACCCATAACTTCTTTTTGAGTAAGTAGTAGAGGTCATATATGTGGACATTAGTAAGGCTTCTTCGAACACAGTAACACATTACACCCTCATAAGCAAACTAGGGAGATATGGTCTAGATTAAATGACTGGAATATGGGTGCACAACTAGTTGAAAGATCATATTCAAAGAATAGTTGTCAATGGTTTCCTGTCAAACTGGGAGGATGTATCACGTAGGGTCCCACAGAGGTCCGTCTTGGGTCTGGTACTATTCAGTATTTTAATTAATGACTTTGATGGTGTAGTGGAGAATATACTTATAAAATTTGTGAGTCATCATCAAGCTGGGAGAAGTTTCAAGCACTTTGGAGGACAGGATTAGAATTCAACATGATCTTGATAAGTTGGAGAATCGGTCTGAATCAATAAGAAGAAATTCAAGAAAGACAAGTGCAAAACACAGCACTTAGGAAGGAAGTTCACAAATATAAAATGGGGAATAACTGGCTAGGCAGCAGTACTATAGAAAAGAATTAGGGGTTATAAAGGATTGTAAAATTAATGAGCCAAGAACATTATGCAGTTGCAAAAAAGGCAAATATCATTTTAGGGTATGCTGACAGGGGTGTTGTACGTAAGACATAGGAAGTAATTGTTCTACTCTACTTGGCACTGGTGTGACCTCAGCTGGAGTACTTTGTCCAGTTTTGGGCACCACACTTTAAGAAAGATGTGAACAAACTGGAGAGTCCGGAGGAGAGCAATAAAAATAAGAGGTTTAGAAAACGTGACCTATGATGAAAGTAATAGGAATGTTTAGTTCAGAGAAGAGATGATGATTGAAGGGGGGGACCATGAAAATAGTCTTCAAATACGTAAAAGGCTGACAAAGAGTTTGGTGACCAATTGTTCTCCATGTCCACTGAGAATAGTACAAGAAGTAAATGGCTGACTTTGCAGCATGGGAGATTTAGATTAGATATTAGGAAAAACTTTCTAACTAGAAGGATAGTTAAGCTCTGGAATAGATTTTCAAGGGATGTTGTGGAATCCCCATCATTGGAGGTTTTTAAGAATAGATTAGACAAGCACTTGTCAAGAATAGTCTAGGTATACTTGTCCCTGCCTCAGTGGAGGGGGCTGGACTCACTAGATGACCTCTTCAGGTTCCTTCCCACCCTACTATATCTATAGGTGCCAAGAAGCTTCAACTTCCATTGACTTCATTGTGAGCTGAGGCCTATTAAAAAGTCATAGGACTTGATCAATGATTAGCAATACTGTCTAAATAGCATTCACATAGCAATTACCCACCAACTTTTAATTGAGAGTTCTACAATCCTAGTTTGTAGCTACTGTTGCAATGTTTTTCTGTTGAACAGGGATTTTGCATGTGCGTGCGTGTATTCAGTAATGATCAATGGATCTGCTTTTGTATAAACAGGAATTTATATTTTTAGAAAGAATCTATAGAGACTGTCTCGTGCATTTGTCTGCACTCACTGCAGAAAAGGTCAGAGTGGTTGGTTAACAATGTTTGTATAGACAGCTAGTGACATAAGAACTATTTCAGGGTTATGCATTACAGCTCTTAACCTAAGATGCAAGCCAGACATTGTGTTTTTTACTCATAACATTGCTTGTGAGGGATCCTCCTTTCCTAACATCTCCCATCTTTTTTTATCGTTGGACATGCTTCATTCTAGCAGACAGTTCTGCCTGTACATTTTTTTCTTTACTGCAGATGTAACCTTCTGATTCAGTGCCTAATTTAGGGCAAAAATTTGCAGAGCAGTGTCAGTCTCTGTTTTTGCATCTGGATATTACACATGCTCAATTTTCAGACTTTGAACACATTCCAAAAGGATACCAGAAAATACAAAAGTATGTCAGAGAAATGTGGGCATGTTAAGATAAACTTAAATGCTTTTAAAAATATCCAAATGATTTAATAAAGTGAAATTCTACTGTGAAAAGTGCCTCTTTAAAAATGCAGTTGTCTCAATGATCCCAGATCAAATATGCGTAGTTTATGAGTAAAAAAAATGTTTTTTCTATCTGCTGAAATCTAAGACTCAAGCTGATTTTTTTTTCATTCTCTTGTATCAGTCAACATGAATTCACTCATTAAATTTCTGCAGGTTCAGTGAAGGGGCAATTCCAGGGAGATTGGATTTCCTCTACCCCCTTCCAACCTGTAAAGGTCAAATCCCACACAGGTATCTGTGGAGGTGTTTTTGTGAGTTGAGAGAAAGTGGGATGATGCCACTGGGGCAACATCCATCCCACTTCTTTCTTCTAATCCAGGAGCTGCTAAGTGTTTTTCCTTTCGCCCTCTAAGACGTTAAGGGAACACTGTCAAGTTTAAAAGCACCCATATGTCTGAATATTTTACCTTCTATAATATTAATTAAAAATAAGATTAATAAAACTGAATGGGGTTAGAAAAAAGATCTGTCTATTATTTGTTTAACTTTGTGCATTTGACAGAACTTTGTGTATAGTCAGTTTCATGATTTTCTCTGTACAGTTAGTTTTTCCTGTTGTGAGGGCCTTTTCCACAGCAACAGAGGAGTGAAAAATACTTTACAAACAGGAAAATGTGACTGTAAAAACAAAAAGATGAACAGAGAAACTCATGGTCTGGTTTAATACTTATTTTCTTTAACTAACTTTCCTTTTAAACTGACTGTATTTCAAGTATATAGTGCCCCCTTAATTCATTAGGATATTAGATATGTAATCTTAGTATTACAAAAATATTATTTGTAAGTAAATGTTGAGGTCTAAATTTTCAGGAGTTTGCACTTTTTGGGGCCCAACTTGACATCTTAAAGAGGTCTGCTTTTCAGAAAGTGCTGAGCACCTGCCTATGAATATCTGGCCCATTTAAAGTGTCAAATGTTTTGCACCCAAAAATTGGGGGGCACAAAATACTAGTCCCTTCTGAAAATGTAGGCCTGACTTATTTTACCTGGGTTCTCCTACAGGAGTTGATGTATCTTAATACTTAAGGCAACGCAGCAAGCTCTGCTTTAGGTGTTAATAATGTCACCAGCTCTGAACTTAGCTGCTAACATAAATAAAATGAAAAGACATTTTAAAATATTTGGAAGAAAATGTAGCTATAACTAAAGTCTACCCATATTTTCTGTTAGGGCCAAATTTTGTTTATGTGGTTGGAAAGTCTGTATAAGTCCCAGATAACTGGATAAACAGGCTCAATGCCAGAGTGATTGATTCTGGGAATGCTGGGATCCCAAGAGATCTATATCTGCCCTATGGGAGTGAGGTGCAGAGATGCTTAGGTATGGAGAGTTCCTGCACGAACCTTCCCTTCACCCTTTGCGATCTTGCTTGGGGGCCAAGTACAATCTCCGTGTATGTGCTCCCAGACACAAGGACCAAGAAATTCAAGTGCAAACAATGGTGCTAGAAATCTCAAACGGGATAGGGGAATGATGGAATGATGGCTTTGCAGTATACCTATCAGATGTGGGCAGACACAGAGGGAGTATGTGTTGCACATGTTAAGTGGAATAGAAGTTGATGATACTTTATGCACTTGTCCAGCCCTCCCAGACACATTGTACCTGCTTTAGGTAGAATGCCTCTGAAAGCTGTTGACTGGATGTGTGCAAGTACACACAGGCCCTAGAAACAGCAGTTTAAAGGCACAATGTCACCCACTGAAATCAAAATAACTTGTACAGTACATTGTTTAATTGGTCAGAGCAGATCTCTATGTACAGCTGACTGCTGCTGGGGTTTCCAGATCTCTGGAAAGTGAGGAGTTCGTGGAAGAACTGGTTGTAGGGGAAAACTTTGGTTCTAGTGATCATGAGCTAATTCAGTTTAAACTAAATGGAAGGATAAACAAAAATAGATCTGCAACTAGGGTTCTTAATTTCAAAAGGGCAAACTAAAAAAATTAGGAGAATTAGTTATAGAAATGGACTGTACTGAGGAACTCAAGAGTCTGAATGTGGAGGAGGCTTGGAATTACTTTGTCAAAGTTCCAGAAACTATCTGACGCCTGCATCCCAAGGAAGGGGAAAAAATCATAGGCAGGAGTTGTAGACCAAGCTGGATGATCAAGCATCTCAGACAGGTGATTAAGAGAAAGCGGAGAGCCTACAAGGAATGAAAGATGAGGAGGATCAGAAAGGTAACCTACCTCTTGGAGGTCAGAACATGTAGGGATAAAGTGAGACCTGCCAAAAGCTAAGCAGAGTTGGACCTTGCAAAGGGAATTAAAAAACCAATAGTAAAAGGTTCAATAGCCATATAAATAAGAAGAAAACAAGGAAAGAAGAAGTAGGACCCTTAAGTATTTCAGGATGGGGTGGAGATTAAAGATAATCTAGGCACAGCCCAAAACCTAAACAAATACTTTGCCTCAGTTTTTAATACGAGTAATGAAGAGCTTAGGGGTAGTGGCAGAATGGCTAATGGGAACAAGGATATGGAAGTGGAAGTTACCACAGCCAAGGTGGAAGTCAAAGTCAAACAGCTTAATGGGACTAAATTGGATGGCCTGGCTAATCTATATGCAAGAATATTGAAGGGACTGGCACATGAAATTGCAAGCCCAATAGCAAGGATTTTGAATGAATCTGTAAACTAAGGGATTTGACTGGAGAATTCTATGACTGGAGAATTGCTAATATAGTTCCTATTTACAAGAAGGGGGGGGGGGAAGTGACCCCAGGAAACTACAGGTCTGTTAGTTTGACCTCAGTGGTATACAAGATCTTGGAACAAATTTTGAAAGAGAAAGTAATTAAGGACATTGAGGTAAATGGTAGTTGGGATAAAATTACAAAAGATAGATTGTGCCAGACCAACCTGATCTCCTTTGAGAAGATAACTGACTTTTTAGCTAAAGGAAATACAGTACATCTAATCGATATGGATTTCAGTAAGGCTTTTGATATCATTCCACATGGGAAGTTAGTAGTTAAATTGGAAAAAATGTGGATTAATATGAGATTTAAAAGGTGGATAAAGAGGTGGTTAAAGGCAAGACTACAATGGGTAATACTGAAAGATGGACTGTCAGGCTGGAGGGATGTTACTAGTGGAGTCCCTCAGGGATCAGTCTTGGGATCAGTCTTATTTAACTTGTTTATTAATGACCTTGGAACAAAAAATATGAGTGTAGCAATAAAATTTGTGAATGACACAAAGTTGGGAGGTATTGCCAATATAGAGGAGGACCGGAATATCATTCAAGAAGATCTGGACTATCTTGAAAACTGGAGTAATAGAAATGGGATGAAATTTAATAGTCCAAAGTGCAAGGTCATGCACTTTGGGACTAACAACAAGAATTTTTGCTATAAGATGGGGACATGTCAGTTGGAAGAGGAGAAAGACCTGAGTGTATTGGTTGATCACAGGATGACTATGAGTTGCCAATGTGATGAGGCCGTGAAAAAGGCTAATGCAGTCTTAGGATGCATCAGGCGAGGTATTTCCAGTAGAAATGTTAGTACCATTATACAAGGCCCTGGTGAAACTTTATCTGGAATACTGCATGCAGTTCTGGTCTCCCATGTTTAAGAAAGATTAATTCAAACTGGAACAGGTGCAAAGAAGGGCTACTAGGATGATTCGAGGAATGGAAAACCTGTCTTATGAGAAGAGACTCAAAGAGCTTGGCTTGTTTAGTCTAGGGGAGTTATGATTGCTTTCTATAAATACATCAGAGGGATAAATACCAGGGAGGGAGAGGAGTTATTTAAGTTAAATGCCAGTGTTGACAAATATCAGGGGGTAGCAGTGTTAGTCTGTATCCACAAAAACAACAAGGAGTCTGGTGGCACCTTGTTTGGCACTACAGATTTATTTGGGCATAAGCTTTTGTGGGTAAAAAACCTCACTTCTTCAGATTCATCGTGTGAAAGTTACAGATGCACGCATTATATAATGACACAATGAAGAGAAGGGAGTTACCTCACAAGTGGAGAACCAGTGCTGACAGGGCCAATTTCATCAGGGTGGATGTAGTACACTCCTAATGGGCACTGGTTCTCCACTTGTGAGGTAACTGCCTTCTCTTCATGTGTCATTATATAATGCCTGCATCTGTAATTTTCATTCGATGCATCTGAAGAAGTGGTTTTTTTACCCACAAAAGCTTATGCCCAAATAAATCTGTTAATCTTTAAAGTGCCATCAAACTCTTTGTTGTTAACATTGACAAAAGAACAAATGGCTATAAACTGACCATCAATAAGTTTAGGCTTGAAATTAAACAAAAGTTTCTAACCATCAGAGGAGTGAAGTTCTGGAACAGCCTTCGAAGGGGAGCAGTGGGGGCAAAAATCCTAACTGGCTTCAAGACTGAGCTTGATAAGTTTATGGAGGGGATGGTAAGATGGGACTGCCTACAATGGCATGTAGCTGATCTGCGACTGCTATCAGAAAATATATCCAGTGGTTGGAGATGGGACACTAGATAGGGAGAGCTCTGAGTTACTACAGAGAATTCTTTCCCAGGTGTCTAGCTGCTGGGGCTTGCCCACATGCTCGGGGTTTAACTGATTGCCATATTTGTAAATAGGAAGAAATTTTCTCCCAGGTCAGATTGGCAGAGACCCTGCATGTTTTTCACATTCCTCTGCAGCATGGGGCCCAGGTCACTTGCAGGTTTAAACTAGTGTAAACGGTGGATTCTCTGTAATTTGAAGTCTTTGAATCATGATTTGAGGACTTCAGTAGTTCAGCCCGAGGATAGGGGTCTATTTCAGGAGTGGGTGAGTGAGGTTCTGTGGCCTTGCAATGTGCAGGAGGTCAGACTAGATGATCATGATGGTTCCTGCTGACCCTAAAGTGTATGAGTCTAAATACATGCAGTGTTTAACCTACACCTTAGCCCATGCAGCAATCTCTTTTTTATGTTATTTATTCACTGTTTGCCTGATGCTGCTGAAAACAGGCTTCCAATCCATTTCTTGATTGAGTATCATATAGGCACCACAGTAACTGTAAATAGCATTGTCAGATGTAGAAATCAGCAAACTTGCAGGGTCTAAATTATTTAGAGAATATATATCATCTGTAACTAAACGTTTGTCCCTGTGTTTCTTTGTGATGGGGATGTGCAAAATTTCCATATCAGAACAACTCAACCAATATTTATTATGCAGTTTTGTAGTTAGGATTGCAGGATTTTGTGGCATGGCTTTCTGTGAGGGAAAAGTAATTTCACAAAGTGGCCTTTCATCTATGATATGCCTCAGTTGAAAAAACAAGTTCTAATGTGCTTTTTGCTTCACAGAGGCTGGCCAGAAAAAGCTGCTGTTTTACTATGCATTCATGTGTGCACATGTACGCACAGGCACATGTCTTTCATTTTATATAATCTATTTTAATCTTGTGTTCTTGCATAAGTGGTATTCTGAGACCATTTAATAAAGTGAAGGCTATTTTTAACTTCTATTGGCAGCTGGTAATAAATTATATTTTGATTACTTATTAAATGAAGATTATTATCCATATTACAAAATCACTGATGAAAAAAGTACATGCAGATGAATATAATCCATTCACTAGTTTGTGGACCTAAGGTCTGCAAGATAGGATCAAACCAATAAAATGGACCACATCAATCCCTGGTCTCTGTTGAAATCAAAGGAGTTATACCAGAGATGTATTAGGTCGATGTCCCTGAGTGCTGTCTCCTGAATTTGTATATTTGATTTAGCTGGAAGATGTGAAAAAGTGCATGTAAGCAAGAAAGCTCTCTGTTAGTCTACATATGAGTATTTGTGCTTGGAGTTTGTACCAGCATGTACATGGAATACACTGTGTTCATGATGTGCAGTTCAACACACATTAGTGCATAGATCCTGTGGTGATAGGCACACTAGAAATGCTTAAGAGTGACAGATACTGTTTTAATGTAGCATGACATGAATAACTGGTACCAATGGCAAACATTAGTCAACTCATATGCCATTTGTATTATAAATGCCTATTTGATCCAGTGTGTTCTCTGGAAGACTGCATTTATTTCAGCAGAACTGTTTTATTTGAAAGCTGCTGCTAGTTATTCCCTCCAATATAAATCTATATCTATATCTATATTGGTTCTCTCATGTTTCTTCCACTACTTCCAGAGGCTTACTTGGGATGAATGCAAATTCTCTTCTTAGTAATAGGATCTTTAGGTTGCTTTAGCTGCCTTTCCCCTCTTGAATGTTCACAGCTGCTGTCGTGGGCCATAGTTCAAAGAAGGGAAAGGTGTTCTTCAGCTTGGAAGTAGAGAGCTGAGCCTCAGTCATCAACAGGATCCTCTCTCAAGAGGCCTGGAGATGCTTGTTGAAGTTGAGGGTTTTGGTTTTCTTTCTGTTGGCCAGGAAAATGAAGGTCCTTCAAAAGAAATTGGAGCTCATTATTTCCTAGGACAGGATAACCTAGAAAAATTCCTTCTCAGTGCAACTCAGTCTGGCAGATCACAGAATCATAGGACTGGAAGGGACCTCGAGAGGTCATCTAGTCCAGTCCCCTGCACTCATGGCAGGGCTAAGTATTATCTAGACCATCCCTGACAGGTGTTTATCTAACCTGCTCTTAAAAATCTCCAATGATGAAGATTACACAACATCCCTAGGCAAGTTATTCCAGTGCTTAACCACCCTGACAGGAAGTTTTTTTATAATGTCCAACCTAAACTGCCCTTGCTGCAATGTAAGCCCATTGCTTCTTGTTCTATCTTCAGAGGTTAAGGAGAACAATTTTTCTCTCTCTTCCTCGTAACAATCTTTTATGTACTTGAAAACTGTTATGTCCCCTCTCAGTCTTCTCTTCTCCAGACTAAACAAACCCAGTTTTTTCAATCTCTCCTCATAGGTCATGTTTTCTAGACCTATAATCATTTTTGTTGCTCGCCTCTGGACTTTCTCCAATTTGTCTAGTTTTTTCATGAAATGTGTCCAGTTCTGAGCACCACAATACTCCAATTGAGGCCTAATCAGCATGGAGTAGAGCGGAAGAATTACTTCTTGTGTGTTTCTTACAACACTCCTGCTAATACACACCAGAATGATGAGCTTTTTTGTTTTTTGTTTTTTTTTTGCAACAGTGTTAGATTGTTCACTCATATTTACCTTGTGATCCAGTATGACTCCCAGATCCCTTTCTGCAGTACTCCTTCCTAGGTACTCATTTCCCATTTTATATGTGTCCAACTGATTGTTTCTTCCTAAGTGGAATACTTTGCATTTCTCCTTATTGAATTTCATCCTATTTACTTCAGACCATTTCTCCAGTTTGTCCAGATCATTTTGAATTTTAATCTTATCCTCCAAACCACTTGGAACCCCTCCCATCTGCACACTTTATAAGTATGCTCTCTCTGTTATCGTCTAAATCATTGATGAAGATATTGAACAGAACCAGACCCAGAACTGCAGGACTCCACTCAATATGCCCTTCTAGCTTGACTGTGAACCACTGTTAACTACTCTCTGGGAATGGTTTCCCAGCCACTTATGTACCCACCTTATAGGAGCTCCATCTATGTTATATTTCCCTAGTTTGTTTATGAGATGGTCATGTGAGACATATCAAAAGCCTTTCTAAAGTCAAGGTATACCACATCTATCACTTCTCCCCTTTCCCTGTCATAGAAAGTGATTAGGTTGCTTTGACATGATTTGTTCTTGACATATCCATGCTGTCTGTTACTTATCACTTTATTTTCTAGTAGGTGTTTGCAAATTGATGCTTAATTATTTGCTCCATTATCTTTCTGGGTACTGCAGTTAAGTCAACCGGTCTGTAATTCCCCAGGTTGTCCTTATTTCCCTTTTTATAGATGGGCACTCTATTTTCTCTTTTCCTGTCCTCTGGAATCTCTCCCATCTTCCAGGATTTTTCGAAGACAATCGCTAATGGTTCAGATATCTCCTCAGTCAGTTCCTTGAGTATTCTAGGATGTATTTCATCAGGCCCTCATGACTTGAAGATATTTAACTTATCTAAGTAATTTTTAACTTGTTCTTTCCCTATTTCAACATATGATCTTACCTCATTTTCAGTGCATTCACTATGTTTGATGTCCAAACACTATTAAACTTTTTTGTGAAAACAGAAACAAAAAAGTCATTTAACACTTCTGCCATTTCCACATTTTCTGTTATTGTTTTCCTCCCCTCATTGAGTAACGGGCCTACCCTATCCTTGGTCTTCCTCTTGCTTCTAATGTATTTGTAGAATGATGCAGATTCCTATGTCTTTCCTGCTATCGCTATCAGACCATCAGTCTTTTCCTTCCACAGACTTGTCTTATGCTGTGGGAAGCGTCTCACTTAAAAAAAAAAAGATACCTAGCAGGTAGTTGCATTTAGCAGGCGTAATGTTCAGCAGGCTTATTGGGAAATGTACTTCCCCTCCTGCTGCTGCATAATTCTCAGACTCCCTTTCCCAGTTAAGGCTGGTGTTCCTTGTTCTCCTTCCTGAGTTATTGTTTGTTGTTTTTTAAAAAGGGTACTGGTATACTGAAGCCAGTTAGTGCATTGTCACAGCCGAGCCACAGAAAGGCAAATTACAAGCTAATTTGCTTTTCATGGGCCTATTGAGGCAGTGCTGATTCCCACCTTACTGGGCTTTTCAAACCAAGCTTTGATAAGATACTTATCTACTTGGTGAGAGAGAGGTGAGCAGGTAACCAGATTTTCAGAATGGAATTAGTCAAACTGGAGAAGCAGAGGAAGAAACGGCAGAGAGTGGGAAAATTCTTAATGGTGATTGATCATCATCATCCTGCCTATTGAAAGGAGTGAGAAGAGGAATCCAGCATCTGCACTATTGCAGACTTGAACCACAGAAAGTAAATTAGCCAGTCAGCGGGACTATAATACCTTTATTGTAACTACAGGATTATGCTCTTTGTAAATAATTAATCTGAATTCTGTTAATTCAAAAATATGCTTATAAAGAGAAATGTAATCTTTAAAGGCCATATCACCTGAAATAGTCAACAGAAACATCTAAGGTCTATTGTAGCTCTTTCCAACACTGTTCAGTTGTTTATGTTTTGAAGCTTAATTTTGAAATAGAATATGTTCACTGAGAGAGACTGTGAATGTAATGTCAGATATTCATGCTGTTTAAGTTCCTATATGTGCAGTAGCACTTCAATGATGCTAATCTCTGCTTACCTATTTAAAAGGGGATATCTGTGTCTAATAATTAGATACAAACAAAAAATCCTGCAAAAGAGACTTTTGTGGGTCAGACATAATTCCATAAAAGTAGCTTAAGTTATTGTGACTACATCTTAGAGAATATTTTATATGTTTGATCACTCCTTGTTCTGTGACCTCTCCCTCCTGCCCCCACTAGAAGAAGGTAAATTCTATAAATACAGAGAAATGATGCTGAAATAGCCTTATTAATTTATGATTCCCTGGTTTTGGTGAGTATATGTTTGACCACAAAGTTCTGCAATACCTCCATGCATATCCTCCAAATTCTTTCATGTGGCTGCAGAGTTGTCACCTTTGGGAAAGCATGGGGGTTAACTATCAAATCTTGCTCAGATTTTGGGGTATTTGCAGTGAGGCCAAGACAACTGCATTGAGGCACTGTGCATCTGCAACAGCATATCAGCCCCCCTTCTCCAATGGAGTAATAGTGTCATGGAGTCCTGCGTTCATGGTTGCCACAGGACTCCCCATGTGTGGATGGGTTCTGTGTAGAACAGACTACTTGTTTATCTTTTTTGTGAGTTGATATTCCAGGGCTTAAGGAACCTAGAGGAATTTTAGGAATGTTCTCTGGTTCTCCCTCTTTCCATATCTAGATACTTGGATCAAAGCCCTACAGGGGTCTAGGGTTTGAGAGGAAACATGGTACTGTGGACACAATAGATCCCAACACACATCTGGGAGGCAGGAAATCTATACACAAGGAATGTTTTATGCAGTGATACTAAGGGGAAGATCCCTCCCAAGGATCATTATAATGCTGATGGGTAATGTTGTTTTTGTTACGGTAGCACCTAGAAGCCCCTGTCATGGACCAGGACCTCACTGTGCTAGGTGCTGTACAAATACAGAACAAAAAGACAGTCCCTGCTCCAAAGAGCTTAGAATCTAAGTAGTGTTAGCAAAGTTATGAAAATTTACCATGAACAGTCAATATGTAATTTTCAAACTTAAAGATGTGACTCAGTTACGTACAGCCCATGCAGATCCCTCACCTGCACTGACTTATTTTTAATATTTTCATGGTTACAGCCTCTTTGGCTTCTTATCAGACTCTGTTCTTTCCATTAATGATGTGCAGCATAAAGAGGCTCTGTTGAAAAGAAAAAAAGCAAAGGAATCTACTCCCAACTAAAAAACAACTGGAATAAGATTTTGTGTATGTTTAATTAAAAAAAAAAAGTTTAGTCTCAGATTTGGCAGAGAACCATCTCAAATCATCTATTTTTAATATGTGATCTGGTGCTCAAAACCAATTTACAGTAAGAAGTTATTTGAATCTACTACCTAGGCTGGCAACTTGCATCCTGAGTTTCAGCCTGCGGTGATGTTTAAAGGAGCATGTGTGTAGTATAACTCTTGCTGTAGCAAAAACTAAATTTCAGGTTGCAGTTCAGATTGCATCTGAAGAAGTGAGGTTTTCTACCCATGAAAGCTTTATGCCCAAATAAATCTGTTAGTCTTTAAGGTGCCACCGGACTCCTTGTTGTTTTTATTAAAACCCCTTATTTTCACTTATGAATTTCCCAGAAATTTTCCTTTTGGGAGGAAACTTTTCAATGCTTTGTGTCAGCCCAAAGGCTAATTATAAGAATGTTTGAGCTCTCTTCAGTTATTTTTAAATAAACAAGGCGAGGGGAGGAAGGGAAGAGAGTGAGGGATCTACTTTACTTAGTTATTTATTTTAAATGTGAAGACTAGTTTGTATTCACTCCTCCAGTCCTTGGGCAAAACTCCCCAATGATATCAACTGAGACTTTAGTCTGAGTAAAGATTGCAGGATAAGGCCATGCTTTTGCATACAAATGAATCAAATTAGTTAAGTTTTAGATTTTGAACTTTGTAAGAAGCTAGTTTTCAATGTGCAGAATTGCTGAAGCGAAGTTTTTCCTGTAGCTACAGATTGAAGTTTAAAATCCATGGAATTGTGAGACAGTATAATTATAGAATTCTGTTGTTCCAGGGCATGGGCTTTTGCATATCTAGCAGAGTACTATAGTTTACAGAGCTGTAGGAAAAAAAACAATTAAACAATTCCATAGTGCTGCAGCCACATTTCGTTTTCTACATCAGTACAACATTAATGTTGCAAATAATAAAATGAAGTCAGGAAATGCAAAAATGACAGTTCTCATGTTAAAATTAACTTGGTCACATTGAATATACAGTATTCACCATTTAAATCATTAAATTGTTGGCATTGGTATGACACATACACCATGAATTACTTGCAAACAGCAATTGTAAAGATTTTAATGGTGATCACAATACATTATTTTGGGTGATTTTGCTGTAAGATGTGTAGTGTAATATATAGTGTGTGCAATGTGGTTAATTCACTCTGGTAGACCAATCTTAACATCTACATTTTGAATTCATTTTAAATTTACAACCTTGATTGACATTTAATAACTGATATAGCGCATGGGTGGGTTACTTGTGGGCAGGATAGCTTGTGGCTAAGTCAGCCCTGATTACAGGTTGAGCCCCACCTGAGGGGAATCAGGGGATTCCAATGTAAAAGGCAGAAGGCAATTTTAGCCAGAGGTGCGGGTGAGAGGGGAGCCCAGCCCAGCCCAGCCCAGCCTAGC
>NC_133769.1:118345185-118451000 GCF_003597395.2 Chelonoidis abingdonii
GCGTTGTGTGAAGAAATACTTCTTTTTATTTGTTTTAAACCTGCTGCCTTTTGATTTCATGTGACCCCCTAGTTCTTGTGTTATGAGAAGTAGTAGACAACGCTTTCTTATCTACTTTCTCTAAACCAGTCATGATTTTATAGACCTTAATCATATCTCCCCTTAGCCGTCTCTTTTCCAAGCTGAAAAGTCCCAATCTTATTAATCTCTCCTCATACGGAAGCCGTTCCATACCCCTAATCATTTTTGTTGCCCTTTTCTGAACCTTTTCCAATTCCAATATATCTTTTTTGAGATGGGGCGACCACATTTGCACACAGTATTCAACATGTGGGCATACCATGGATTTATATAGAGGCAACATGATATTTTCTGTCCTATTTCTATCCCTTTCTTAATTATTCCCAGCATTATGTTCACTTTTTTGACTGCCGCTGCACATTGAGTGGATGTTTTCAGAGAACTATCCACAATGATTCCAAGATCTCTTTCTTGAGTGGTAACAGCTAATTTAGACCCCATCATTTTATATGTATAGTTGGGACTATGCTTTCCAATGTGCATTACTTTGCATTTATCAACATTAAATTTCATCTGCGATGTTGTTGTCCAGTCACCCAGTTTTGAGAGATCCTTTTGTAGCTCTTTGCAGTCTGTCTGGGTCATATTACTGCCAAAACAGAGATAATATAATGTCTTCTATCGGGGTTCACTCATTCCTGAGGCACCTCCTTGTGGCTGGTCTGGGGATCAGCTCTTGCCCAGTCTGATGCCCCTTTCCATTGGTTGCTTTCACCATGGTGTATGTGTGTGTGTGTGTCTCTGTCTCTGGGACTCAAGGTGCTCCCTTTTCATGAGTCAGCTGTCTGGCCAGGTCACTTTTTAGTCCTCCCCTTCCAGGGTGTCAAAGGACCACTGGATAAGCTGTCCGTATTGCATGACAGGCAGTCTTCTGGTTCAAGTCTATGCCCAGTGCCACTTTCCCAGTGTCTGGTAGGGAACCTTGGCCCACCCACCATTTCAAGTTCCACCCCAGGGACCCTATGACTAGCAATCCAGGTCTGCTTAGTCTCAGATCCTCTTGCTGTTTCCTTGGGATCCTTCATACACCATCTCTCTCTCTCCTGGCCTATCTCTGATTTACCATCAGAGATGTCTCTGCTCTCTGTGGCTACTTCACAGTTCTTGGCTTCTTGCCAGACTTCCCAGTCAACGGCAGGATTACAGTGCTTACTCTCCCCCTAGAATGCCTCCTTGTCCCTAGCCAATACCCTTTCTCTCTAGGGAGTGGCTGCAGAGCTTCTCTGTGCGGTCTGCCACTTGCTCACAACGTTCTGGCTTTATACAAGTCCAGCCTGCCCTTGCCCAGCTGGGCTTCATCTTCAGTTACAGTTTATCAGTCCTTGGCTCTCCTCCAGTGTAGACTATAAGGTTAATTGGCCCTTTTTAATCTACTCACCCTATCAAACCTCCCTGCTCAATTTTCTTCTGTTTATACGTCCAAAGATCTCGTTAGCCTGTTTGACCAAACAGTTGCACTGGAAACTCATGTTCAGCTGATTATCTATCATGAGGACCCTAAAACTTTTTCAGTCAGTTTCCCAGAATACATTTCCCCATCCTATAAATATGGCTGTGTTCTTTGCTCTTAGATAGATAATGTTACATTTGACTGTATTAAAATTAATATTGTTTGCTTCTGCCCAGCTTACCAAGCAATCAAGATCACTCTATCAGTATCCTCCCCTCTTCCTTATTTATCACTAACCCAATCTTTGCATCATCTGCAAGCTTTATCAGTAATGATTTTATGTCTTTTTCCAGATCATTGATAAAAATGTTATAGTGTAAGGCCAAGAACTAATTCCTATAGGGCCCTACTAGAAACAAAAGCACTCAATGATGATTCTCCATTTATAGTTACATTTTGAGAGCTGTCAGTTAGACAGCTTTTGCGCCATTTAATGTGTGCCAAGTTAATGATGGATTGTTCATTGCCTGTAATCTTTAAGGTCTCTTACTAAAGCCAATGTAAGCGAAACTCCTACAAGCCACTTTCAAATTGATTTAAGAGTTTTCATACACAAAGTTGTTCTGGTTTAACTAAAGGTGGGACTGCCCTCCTTTAATAAAATCTGTTTTAAAATGGGTTTAAGTTAAACCAGTGCAATGACTGCATGTAAACAAGCCCTAAGTAAGCCACCTGTGTAGGAAGACTGCCTTAAAACACAGAGCTTTCTAGTTGTACTTACACTTTTCAGTCTGAAATGCCTACCTAGAGCCACATTTTACTTGCTGGAAGTTCATTTCCTGTTGCTGTCCCAGCCTGTTTTGCAAAAGCAATACTATGAACAAGCAGGCATTTATACCAATAAGACACAGGAACCCGTGTAGCAATGACTACACCTGTGGTACTGTCCCTGTTGTTTTAATTGCAACAGAAACTTCAACTGATCAGACAGAATAATCTTGACATTGAACAGCTGTATACTAATAGTTTCAGTCACTGGTACCCTCACTCTATCCTTGGACAAGGACCTTGAGTATATCATGCTTATGGATATCAGGCTACTAGCTCCATTAAAGGCCAGTAAGATCACACTTGCTATATCCAGAATTCCTGAGATTTGTGCCATTAAAATCTCAAATTGATTCAATTAATGTTGGGCTTTTTTGCATAAAATGCTAAAAAAATTGGTTCCCTAGTAGAGTTTTGATGTGGTATTATATTGCTGATGTGGTTGCTAAAGATATATGTTTATCCTTAACAAGTTAAGCATGTGTGTGTGTGTTGTGCGGTCACGCGCAAGTGCATATACATACACACATGTTGCTGTCTTATTTTATAGCCTCTAGATATGTAGCTGTCTGTTCAAACTCTTGAATCTGCCTCTAGGCATGAAAGACGTTCTAACAGTCCCACTACCATTTTCCACACTATGAAAGGAAAAAGATATTCAACAAAACTCTCTATGACTCTTGATCATTTAAAAGAAGACACTCGACTTACTTTTGGTTACAAAACTGTTGCCACTTTTCTCAGAGTGAAAAAACCAACCCCACAAATACTCAGGCTCAGTTCTCAAATCAGTGACTGCTACCTTGGCTCTGACATGCTAAATATAAATCACCTTGGTAAGAGGTTGTTTTGCAGATGGAAGTGATTAGCAGTGAAGTGTATTGTACTAATGGAGTGCACTAAGGTTGCATTAGTTCAAAAACACAGTGTGAAAAAAGTGCCATTTTTTCTCTTCAGTACAACTGACCCAATTAAAAATATGTCAGCCATGATCACATGAGCAGCCCTCTCTTTGCTTCTCTCTAACTTTCCCCCTTTTTCCCCTTCAGTCCTCTCTCATTCCCTATTTCCTCTTCCACTCTCTTTTTTTATCCCTTTCCTTAGTCTATTCCTCCTTCTTTCCCCATTAAAGGCTTTGGGCCTCATCTTAGCCTCACGCTCAGGGCTGCCGAGAGCAGGTTCTGGCCCGGTGAAAAAAAATTTTCAGGCCCCCCAGCAAGGGCGGACCAGCTAAACAAGGCCAGGGAAGCCAGGCCCCGGTAATTTGTACCGGCTTTCCCACACACACACACTTCTCGTCAGCCCTGCTCACGCTTACAGTAGCTTGGGAAATTCCACATACCTCCTACCCACCGTCCCAAAAAAAAGGGTTATGGAAACAATAGAGTACTAGTACCATTCCCCCACCCCCAAAGTGAAGTGCATTCGGAGCTCGAGTGCACTGCTGTTACAGAAGCTTTGTACAGCTGGGAATATGCAAATGTGTGTGTTGTTTCCCTGCGAGTTTCCTTCAGAAATGCATGAACAAGACAGGCAGCAAATAATCAGTGCAGACAGCAGGCACAGTTAATAGATAAATCACACACACACACACCCCACTAGGGATCTGGGCCTAGAATGTTCCTCCCACAGCTCCAAACATTAGGCATTTACTACTTGAGTTAAAGGAGATCTGCTTTGGCTGCTAGCTGCTTCCTTATCCTCTCTTTGGGCCAGCCCCTAATGGGCATCAGTGTACATACAAAGCCACGGCATTACAGTAGCCCCCAAAATAAAGTAGCCACTGTCTGTTTTAAACTGTGTTGCAATGGCAAAGGAGGTAAGATCCTGGGTATGACTGATTATGATCTTTGATTTCATAGATGGGATCAGGCCATTGAAGACAGAATCCTAGTGAATCCCAGTGGCGGCTACTTCAAATCACCCTCTGATATTGTCTTTGAATTATCATAATTAGTACTTTGCTACCCATGTGCAAGCAGGGTTCTTTGTATGTTTTTGTGGGTGTTTGCTCTTTTGGGTGTGATACCCTGTCTGCCCTATGTCCTGATGTGTTTATGTGAATTAAGTAAAGGAAGATTAGGAGGATTAGATTGATTTCATTTTTCAGCTGAGTTTGAGTAAATTGGGCTGTCTTCCCCATTTCTTCTCCTTAGCACCATGATTGTTCTCAAGTACATATTGCATCTGCTTGCTCCTGTTGCAATTAACCATATATACAATGGCTATTCAGGTCTTAGGCTGACAGTGTTGTATTCTTGGCAGATAGTTGTGTCTCTGGGCTGGTCTACACTAGGGGAGGGGATCGATCTAAGATATGCAACTTCAGCTACGTGAATAACGTAGCTGAAGTCGAAGTATCTTAGATCGAATTACCTACCGTCCTCACGGTGCAGGATTGACGTCCGCGGCTCCCCCTGTCGACTCTGCTACCGCCACTCGCTCCAGTGGGAGTTCCGGAGTCAACAGGAGCATGTTTGGGGATCGATATATCGCATCTAGATGAGACACGATATATTGATCCCCGAGAAATCGATTGCTACCCCCAATACGGCAAGTAGTGAAGACGTAGTCTCTGTTGATGTGGGAATGTTCTTCTGACCACTGATAAGGGCTCTGATCCCTTTGACCAACGTTTCTGGGCAGGGCCACCGGGGGGGGCAAATGGGGCAATTTGCCCCAGGCCACACAGGGACCTCCCCGAGAGTTTTTTGAGGCCCCTGGAGCGGGGTTCTTCACTCGCTCCAGGGGCCCTGGAAAACTCTCGCGGGGCCCAGACCCCTGGAGCTTCTTCCACTCCAGGTCTTAGGGGGCGGTAATTCAGTGGTGGGGGGCCCCCACTGCAGGTCTTCGGGGCATTTCGGCAGCAGGTCCCAGAGTGGAAGGACCCCCACCTCCGAATTATCGCCAAAGCAGGGGCCCCTCGCTGCCAAAGACCTCAGGCCCCCTGAATCCTCTGGGTGGCCCTGTTTCTGGGACTGCCACCTGCCCCATAGCGGGATGTCTGGTTACCCATTGTTTATGCCTTCCCAGATTGCTACTGGCTGTTGTGATGTTTGCCTCCCCCTACTCTTTACAGCCATAGTGTACTTTCCTCCCTTCTTCCCCATACTGTCTGTGCACGTGGCTGTAATGATCAATTTTGGGGTTTTACAATACGGTTGTCTTTACTGAGCACAGTTTTAGCTTATATCTCTTGTCTGTGCACTTTAAGCTCCAACTTCCATTATTTTCTTCCTTTTTAATACCAATCCCCCTTTCACTCTCTCCTTTAAACCTTTTCTCGCTTTTCCCCCTCATTCATTTCCTTTCCTACTAACCTCCTGCCTTCCCTGCTAATCTGTTCCCTCTCTTTTTTTCCCTTCTTAATCACCCTCCTTTTCACTTCCTCTCTCCCTATCAACCAGCCTTGTGTGTTCTTACTCATCCTCTCCTCTTGTCCATCCCCACACCTCACTACATTAGTGTAATCTGATTATCCTCCACTCCCCATTCCGTCTCTCTCCATAGTTGCCATCTTTCAGTCAGAGAAAGACATTCAGAATGTGAGCCACCCAAATTTTGTGTGCCATAATAAACAAATGAAATGTGTAAAAACAATGAATACATGATCGGAAAACTGCAATCATGGGAGACCAAAAATTCTTATGAATTAAATTTAAAAAAACAAAAACAAACCTTCAAGCTGAACTGATGGTTTTAGCCTTCTCATCACATGCCCATCAGTTTAACAGCAATTGGGATAATTCACTAATGAAATCATCCTCCAATAACAGCTGTTTGTATTGAATCAAATATATTATTTTACTTCTCTCCTCCTGCCTTTTGTTTAGCATATAACTCAGATATGATAGTGATGGGGGATAAGTAGCTAGGCAAGTAGATGGACTTCCTCTTGTGGAGTGTGGGGTAGTGATGTCCTGGCCATCTGTTCAGCCCTTGTGCATGGGGTAGGGAAAATTATTTCATCCACTTCTGACCCATAGTGGTTGCAGGCTCAGGACAGCGAAGTCCTGGAACTCAAGCACTCCTTCTAACACTTTGCAGCAGGGCTTTCCTGTAACTGCCTCCCTCCCCCGTTCCAGATCCTAAAGAATTCTTGTCAGGGTAAAACTGTAACAGAGAAACCACTCCAACTTCACATCGCCAAGGAACGAGTTAAAATATAGTAAGTCTCCAAAAGGAGTGAGAGACTGTAATCCTTCCCCAGCCACCCACTGCCTGAGCCCCAAAGGGAGAAGCCTGAGATCTCCTTATATGGGGATCTTCTTTTCAGATGAAACTGGTCAGAAACTGAATGATGTCTGCGTTCAGTGTGTATGTACAGTACTGTCACTTCCTATGTTATGGCTTCGGATAGCCACAGATAGATGTTCTTCCAAGGAAAAAGCAGCTCAGATGCTGCTGTTTCAATTCGAGCCAGAGTCAAACAGAGCTCTGAAGAGATGTATTGCAATCTTCCCTTTCTCAGATACTTCCAAGGCCAACAAATGACTTTCCTGACTGAATAAAGTGGCTTTGTTAAGCTGCACTGAATAGAGGTTGCTGCCTGGAATTTGTACTGTGTGAAAAATTCTAGTTTATTACTCTACAGGAATGGACAAAATCAGAGCAGTCATAAGTCAGCTGCTTCACTAGCCTCATGGTATCTTAACATGCAGGTGGTTTGGAATGGTAGCGTGTGCGTTTATGACAATTTACATTTTGACCAAGATCAGACCACAAACTTTGTCACTTTTATATTAATGCTTTTCCCATAAAAAAAAATCATTTGCAGTCATCTGCTGTTATATGCTGATTTGCATGTTTTTCTCTGCTTGTCTACCATTTTGTGCAGCATGATTGAAAGGGGGGAAGAAAGGGCAGGGGAGTGACAAGAGAAATAGCACTGCATCTGCCCACACTGAAGCCACAGTTAGGATTATAAACTAAGAACCTGCTCAATTATTTTGTAATTCCTTCTAAATAACAACAAATATGAGAGCCTCCATCTCACCAGCTTGAGATGCAGAGTCTTCTTCTGTTTCTTTGGTTTGTGAAACTTCCACCAGATTGGGCTTTTCCTGGCATGCACAAGGGAACTGGTGTCATGACTCAGAGTTGAGCTCATCTTCCTCTTCTGTCTCTCCCTCTCATTGATGGCTGACCGGGTTGGATCACCTCTTCACAAACAACCATGTTCTGAAGCCACGTGTCCTAATTCCCCCAATGAGTCCTTGTAGAAATGGGCCCTTTGCTCATGTGGCTGCTCAGAACACAGCCCAAATCATTGTGAAACCAGCAGGTTATTGGAGCAGCACCAGATTTCTTATCCCTGGCTTTCTGGTAGCTCACCTCAAGCCACTTTACCTTCTCTCTGCACTGCTGTCCAGTCCACTCTATACCATGATCATCCAGCAGCAACTTAGATAAGGTTCCTCTCTGTATTGTTAAATTAATGGATTTTGCTCACTTCAGCCCAAAGCTGCACTAACATTCTAATGTGTTCTCACTGCAAAGTGACAGCATGCTGATACACAGGCTGTGGGGGAGGGGAGGGAGTAGAGAGGAATTGTTCTGCTGTTTCACATGCTGGAGGTGGCAAACCTGCAGAAATTGCAAATAGGGTGGACTGTGGATGCAGAGCAGATGAATATGAAGGTAGACCACTTCTGGTCAGGGGTCAGAGTACAAGTAGGTGGCAAGGTAGTACATAGGAATGGGGCTCCCAGGGCTTATAGGAGGAGATTGGAGGACCATGATATCTCTCTTGTTGTGGGCTGCATGTATTCACTGCATGAACCTCATACTAGCAACACATGATAAAAACTACCTCATGGTCTGCCCTGCAGCTCAGAGTGTGGTGGCTGCTTCACTGTGTGGATATGTGAATGCATACCATAGTAAGGGGATAACCGGGGTTGGCCATGAGGTAGCATGCAGAGAAGACAAGCCATCAGTTTGACCAGCCTGTGGCCCAGTGATTTGAACCCTGAGACCCTTCTTGTTTAATGGCTCGAGTAACTTAACCATACTCCTTTGGTTTTGGAGTTTGGTTTTGTTTTGGCTTTTTTTTTAGCTCCCCTACAGAGCGTTAGGGTAAAATGAATAAGTAGGTAGATAAAATGAATAAGTAGATTGTCTAGACAGTTGAAATAATTCAAGGTCAGTGGCAACAATTTTCTTACTAGGGGACCACACTGAGATCCCTGCAGAAGTATGGTCACTGTGCCATGTATTCAGCAGTGACATAATTGCCGTGCCATGATTCTGTTAAAGATGCAGTGACTGTACCTTGTTTGCTAGGGTAACACTGTGATTGTGCCCTGTTTGCCAGGAACTTGCAGTGGGCTCCCTTTTCATTGGGACCCAGGTGCAGGTTTTTTTGCTACCATGAGAGGCACCATCGCTGCACCAAGTTCCCAGCAGTGATGCAAGTACACACAGCATCTCATTTCCATTGGAGACCCAGCTGTTGCAACATTTTCACTAGCGCTGCAGGCACAGCATAGCATTTTCCAGTGGGATGCAGCTGCTGCGCTACATTTCCGCCAGAGAAGCAGTCACTGCATAATGTTTCCTGCTGATGCATTGTATTTCCACTGGGGATGCAATTGCTTCATCCCTTTTAAAGGACTTTAATTAATTTCAGGGAGATAGGGCTCTTCTCATCAGCCTACCCATGACCCCTGGCAGTATTACTACTGTAAGAACAGAACTGATTAATCATTAGGATTTTTAAGAAGATTTCTAAGTTGTGGATCTCTCACTAGTACAGCAGCATGGCTTTCTGTACTATCCACAGCCTTTGACACCCAATAGCACTGACACCGATAGCAGAATGAGGACCTGTTTGACATCAAGCCGTACATTCAGACACAGTAGTCTTTGTCTAAAGTAAGGTGTGGTGACCTGTTTTAGTTGAATTTACTCTCACTTTTACCCAGTGATGAGCTGCCAAAATCTTAACAACCAGTTCCCTACTGGGTCTTCAGCAGCACTTTGGCGGCATGTCCTTCAGTGCCACCGAAGACCTGGAGCAAGTGAAGGACCCGCCGCCGAAGTGCCACCAAAGACTCGGAGTGCCACCCGGTGAGTACAAGCCCCACGTGTTTTTTTATGTGTTTTTTTTAAGTCATCCCTGCCGGGGCCCCGTTGAAACTGTTTGAATCAGGCCCCGCACTTCCTAAAGCCAGCCCTGCACATCAGGGTTGCAAAATTGTATTGTGGGCTGGGTAGGGGAGGCTGTGCCTCCCAAAACAGCCTGCTCCCCCCATATAACCCACACCCATGTCTTGCCCCCCTCAGAACCGACAACCCATCAACCCCCCCTGCTCCTTGTCCCTTGGATACCCCTCCGAGACCCCCACCCTAACTGCTCCCCAGAACTCCACCCCCTACCCAAGTCACCCCACTCCCTGTCCCCTGACTCCCCTGGCCCCTGAAACCACCCCCTGAATACCCCCGGAACTCCCACACCTACCCAACCCCCTCGTTTCCCTTCCCCTGTCGGCCCCCCCAGAACCTCCAACCCCCCCAACCGCTCCCTGTCCCTTATCCAACCCCTCCTCCCAGCCCTAGCCCAGCCCCCTTACCACGTTGCTGAGGGCAGCGTGTATGGATGTTGCGCAGGCTGCTGGAGTTTGCAGCCCCATCCCCTTACCATGTCACGCAAAGCAGCAGGAGCTGCAGAGCTGCCCAGGAGCAGTCCAGAGTGCTGGCGCCAGTGGCACAGCACGCTGAGGCTCTGCAAAAGGGGGGAAGGTGGGGGAGGGACTGGGGGAGCCTCCCCAGCCGGGAGCTCAGGGGGGCCGGACAGGACGGTCCCGCAGGCCATGTAACGACAGAAAAACCTCCCTCTCCCAATTGCCCACCCCTTTAACAACCGGTTCTAAACCGGCTTCTAATTTAACAACCAGTTCACGTGAACCGGTTCAAACTGGCTCCAGCTCACCACTGCTTTTACCGATGTAAATAAGGAGTAACGCCACTGAGAGTAACTTCTCTCAGGGTCCCTTCCAATGCTATGATACTACGAAGGCAATGAAGTTAAATGAGCAGAAAACCAGTATAAGTGAGATCAGAATCAAGCCCAGCTACCTTAAAGTTACACAACCCAAGACTCCTTACTGGTCCTACCCTTTCTCCTAAAGGGATACAATTCTACCATCAGATAGACGGGTAAAAGTCTCACTGAAATCAATATGTGTTGTTCCACTTCTAACCGATGGCTGAATTGGGCCTGCTGTTCCTATTGTTTTAAGGTAAGTTCTTTAATGCTCATTTTTTAAAATTTCCTACATGCTGTTGAAAGCACCTCTGTCTCACATGCCAGCACATCAGTAATCTCCAAAGTGGTCTCAATTTCTGAGTGAAGCTTTGCATTTTGGGCCAAATTCTGACTTAGGGTAAGCAGGTACAACTCCTTTAAATTTGTCCCATTTAAGTTTAAGACCCAACTCGCAAGTTGTTCAAAGTATGTTAATTTTTTTAACAAATGTTTGTTTTTATTTCAGTTCTGGCACCTAATTATTGCATGATTAAAATGTGGATATAATCCTCTATATGTTCCATCCAGAACTGATTATATATACCTGACACATATTTTATCTTTTGTTTTTAGTGTTCTATTCCATATCTCTTGCTCCTCAGTTACCCAGGATACAGTTCTTTTAGAGAGAGTGGGCTAAATTCAGTCCTGGCATAAGCAGATACAACTCCCATTGATTTCAGTGGGAGTTGTATCTGCTTTTTCCAGGATTGTATTAGGTCCAAAATGCCCAGTCATTAAAGTAAGACTCTTGGAATCTATTCCTGGATTCACCATCATCTAGTTCTGCAACCCTGAGGAAATCACTTAACCTCTTTGTGTCTCAGTTTATAAAAGAGTCTTGTTTAATTTAGCAGGAATGGAACTAACATTTTTTTGTTATTTATTTATTTATTTATGAGCCATCCTGTCAAATCCTATAGCAAAGATATATTCCTCCATGAAATTCTACAAGATAGTTCAAATAACATATAGGAAGGATATAATTTTCTTTCGAGCCCCGTAATACTTTTCCATAAAGGGATGGGTATAAAATAATCTCCTAGTCCACAAGGTGTTCTGAAGGTTAATCAATGAATATTTTAAAAGTTCCCTGAAATCTAGACTCATAGAAGTCAGAGATAGAAGACACTTATTAGTCTTTCTTGTTTCTTATGCAGAATTGTTTCCTACAGGACATCTTTAGTGTTCTGTCCAGTCTAGTGTTAAACATCCCAAGCATGGTCTTCCATACTTTCTTTTGGGATACTGTTCAATAGTATACCGGAAGTCAGTCTAAGGAAAATGAGATATTCAGTGTAAGTTTACCCTCTCTAAATGTTATGCCATTATTTCTAGTTATATCTTCTTGTATAACCTCCTCTTCTTCTTGGGTGTTTATGGCCTTCAAATATTTGACATATTTGCATTCTGTTATGTTTCGCTTCTTAATAGTCAAGCTATGCATATTTAGCTCTCTTAAACTTTCCTTCTGAGTCAGTCCCTGGTCATACTTGTTGCTCTTCCGCCTCTAATTTATCTAGATCTTTCTGGTGATGAGCTGCTCAGAAATGAATTAAGTATTTTAAGTGTGTCCATATACATGCAATGTAGAGAGGGACTATTTCTCTCTGTCCGTGATATGATGGCCCCAATCTTCAGCTGCTGGCGTCATTTTGCACTGCTCTACCAACACAAGGGAATTCTAGAGTCAGTCTTCAAGGCTAGAAGATTCCTCTTGCATAGGGAGATCCTGGGGTGGAATAGAGGTTCTGTTGCAGCTTTTACACTTTGCCTCTCGGAAGCTGGTGCAGGGAACATCACCAGAGGAAAGGGAACAGACTTGGACCACGGAAATCTGCTGGGGCAGACCTGGACCACGGAAATCCCTGCCATGTTGACCTTCGGGCCATTGTCAGTTGGCACAACGTAGAACAGCCCTAAGGATGTTCTAATTTACTCCATGAAGTGGCCCAGTTCCTGCACAGCCCAGGATCAAGGGGACACAAAGTGGACCTCTCTCCCCTTCCCCCACCACAAGCCGTGCTGCATTAGCCACAGCCCAGGATTGGTCCTAATGCCTCTGTGTGCAGCCCAATGTTATTCTGGCTTCCTTTGGTGCCATGTCTTACTAAAAACTCACGTCTAATTTACTGTCCACTTTCTTATCCCAGGTTTCTTTCAGCATTACTCCTTCTCAGATTCTCCCCTGCCTGATTACTTTTCTCCCAATGGAGTAGCTGGCAATTTTCAAAACCAAATTTCATTGTTATTTTCTGACTATGTTTCCTCCAGTTTCCCCAGGTTCTTTTCTGTTGTTTTTCTGCCATCACTGAGGTATGCAACTTTTCTCAGTTTAGTATCATCTGTGAATCTTAATGAGCTGCTGCTCCTCTTTCAGATCAGTAATGAAGATGTTAAAGAGTGGACCTAACATTTATCCCTGTGGTACTGCACTTGACCACTCACCCAAACGTGATATATTGCCAATATCTTTTTTTTTTTTTACTGACATTGTCAGTTTTCATTCTCTGTGGCTGTGTTCATATCCAAGCTGAAGTGAATTAATTTCATGAGTAAGATTTCATGAAGTGCTCTGCTCTGTCAACTGCTTATAATCCAAATACATTACATCTATTGCCTTCCCTTCATGCACTAACTTTATAATTCTGTAAAAAGATAATCAGGTTTTCTGGCAGTATCTGGCCTTTCTAAATGAGACAGCTTTTAACTTATTCTCCTGTTCTATAGATCAGTGTTTCTTAGACTGTGGTTTCTGAACCAGAAGTGTTTCACGGAGCAGGGTTGGTATGTTCTGCAGAGGGCATACTGGTCAAATGGTGCTGTCTCCCCCTTCTTGCTTCCGGTGGCTAAATTTCGTTGTAGCACACTAAAGCATATTAAATCCATGCCTAATATAGCCCTTCTTTGTAGGCAATTGCTAGAGTTGCTCCAGTGATGTTATGTGATCACAAATGAGAGAGAATGTGATCTGAGCACTGGGAAGTGAGGTGATCCACACAGTAGTGAATGAGATGAGGAGTGTCCACAAGCAAATCTTTGCATCAAGATATGGGCCATCTACAAATTGTAGCTGCTGTCCCTGGTATTTGTGCAAGTGTGTAGTAAGGGAAATGAGGTCACAAGGAGCTCCCCACCATCACCACAACCACCTTCCATATCCAGAGCACTTACCTGGAGTGATTGCAGTTCCAGTGATCAGGGAGCACAGGGACTGCTCCCTCTACTCAGAGAGTCTCAGGATTATATATTTCCCCCATGGGAGTACGGAGGAGTCAGGGCTATAGCATCAACCATCTCCTTCCTTACTATAGAGTTCACTCTCCTTGAGTTCCCCTAACAGCTGCACTGCACACTGCCCCCAGTACAGAGCTGAATCATAAACTTGACAGAAAATGCAGTGTTGGGGTGACAAACTCTTCCTGAATTTGGGTCCAATTCGGTGAATAGTTTCAGCTGAAAAAACTAGAGAATTTTTTTTTGAAAAAAGTCAGATAGTGGCATTTTGAATCAATCTGAACAAAACGTTTCCTTGTTCCTTTTGGGCAAGAAACAACAAAAGATTCAGTTTTGGTTTGAAATGAAACAGATACCAAGGGGAGGGGAAAACCAGCCTACCTGCCTCCTAGAATAGTAAGAACTAGGAACTCCGCTGGCCAGGGCCAGTTTAGAGGCCTTAAGGGGGACATGTTTTTGGGTCAGTCTGGTTTTGGCCTTCCCTGTCTTGAATCCTGTGCTGCAGTCCCCAGCCATTTTTCATTTAATGTCTCTCTGTCTGGGAGGGAAGTCTTGGAGGGTGTCAGCATTGGAAGCTTAACTGGGAAGATGGGCAGAGCTGAGATGGGGATTATTGTTATGCAGGAAGATGTTAATGGCTGCCATCAGCTGGTTCTTTGATCTATAGACAATTATGGGGCTGACTGAATCTGTTGGCTTTTCTAACAGTTGCCAGGGGCTCTGCATGTGTCCTATTTCCCCCTTTTGGTTTTTCTGCCTATTGATGCCTAGCACATTCCCTGCAATGGTGGAATTTATTAGAGCTGGCACATTACAGTCAGACAGAAATGCCATTAGTTGAACTTTGTTCTGCTAACAAATGCCAGGGATTGTTTTTTTTTTCCTTTTTTGGAAAATTGGTACCATATTTGCTTTTCATTATTTTCCCTATGACTTCTCAAAATTATCATTGGGATAGTAAGTTATTTGCTTTGAGTTTCTCAGATGAAAGTTGCTCAAAGTATGTGTCCGTTTTCCTAATTTTTTATCCGCTGAATGTGAGCAGTGAATATCTGAGAGTCAAGTCCATCATTCAAGAATGGGTATAAGTAAGATGTGTCTCTTGGGTTTTGTTAAGATATTCATAGCAATATTCAGTGAAAATCATTGTTAACTTTGTTTCTTTAAATCTTCCTATCTTGAAAATATCTCCAAGTTATTGATCGAGTGAAAATTTTGTGAAATAAATCAGAGAATCTTGTTCCAAATAGCCAAATCCTGGGAACTGGGTCTGGGCAGTAATAAACGGTTTTCTAGTTTATTCTTGTGTGGTACTAAGAACCACTCAGTACCTACTGGCAAAGAATTCACTACCACATAACAGCAACTCCTATCAAGTCTGACAAAATCACTCCACCTAACACATTGCAGGCATGGTATTTATCTGGAAAGGATATTGTGTAAGATATCAAATGAAAGCTGGTGACACACCAATCATTAATAGCATTGTGCGATGGATGGATGGATGGTGTTTAAAGAATTATGTATGCATGCTGGAAATATGTCTTGGAGGCAGAGTTGAAAAACAAGTTTGTCTTAGGCAAATGAATATTGCCTGGGTCTAGAATGTAAATTAAGCAGGGTGAGCCAGATACAATCAGCTGCTCATTTGCACCTGAGGTAAACACTAGTTACCAGGAGGATGAGGAAACAGCATGGTGTCAGCTTGCTGGAGTGCAAGCAGCAGGGAAGAAGAACTTTATCTAGGGACACACTTCTAAGATTTATTGGACTATAAGAAAGGGAGAGAACCCCTTTGTTATCCATCACTTAGGGGACGAGGAGGCCAGCGCTTTCTGTATCTTTGAATGGTGGATCCCAGTTGGATGGGTGACGCTGAAAGGCTACTTTAGGTAAGAGACTTATCTTAGGCAAGGGTTTCTGCCTGTTGAGTTAAGTCACGAGGAAGTATGGTTATACTTTTGTTTTATTTGTAACCATTTTCTTTTTTGATTATCTCTACTGAGTATCACCTAAATCTCTGATCTTTATTAATCAGTTTATTCTTGTTTATAAATTCACCTCAGTGCTGTTATATTAAAGTGAGGTGTGAGTCCTCAGCTGAGCCAACAGGCTGCTGTAGCTCTACCTCTTTGGAGACAGTGGACAGGATAATTTCTGTAAGTGCCCAGCGCCAAGGGCTGGATGCTGCAGAGGAACACCCTTCTGGGGGAGGAGGGAGTTGGTAACTGGGGGCAGCAAGTGTCACCTGCAAGGAAAGGAAAGAACTGTCGGAATCCTTAGTTTGTTGGACTGGCTGACAGAGTGCAGTGTCAGGGAGCTGACACAATTTAGCAGCAGCAAATCTCTCTCTCTTGCTAAGGCAGAGGGGTAACAAGGTGACTTACAGGAACATCCAGTTCTGGATGTCACAAGAAAGTGTCACACCTTGTCATCCCCTAATAATAATACACAAATCATTTTAGAAAAATAAAGGAGAAAGGGACTGAAATCTTATCACATACTTGTATTACTGTAGCGCCTAGACCAGGACCACATTGTTCTAGATGCTGTACAAACACAGAACAAAAAGGCAATCTCTGCCCCAAAGGGCTAACGATCTAAGTATAAGACAAGAGACAACAGATGGCCACAAATAGATGGGGGAGTACAAGTAAGTAATGAGACTTTATTGGTCAGCATGATAGACTGAGAAGATGGACAATGAGATAGCTTTGCAGATGTTTATGGGGAGCATCTCCCAACCAGGTGGGCAGCATGGGAGAAAACATAAAGGTGTTTGAAAATTTAACAAGGGGATAGTGGAGGCTGGCATCATGGGTCAATCAGAGGTGAGCATTAGCAGGTTGATAGCAAATGGGCGTTGTCTGTCTTCTCAGGCTCTCTTAGCTCTCCAAGCTGTGAACCAGAATGCCTCCCCTTTGCAAGATACTCCCATAATGCTTTTCTCTTTCTGCATGTGGTTTCCTGAGTGAGGTATCACC
The DNA here is from genome assembly GCF_003597395.2 of Chelonoidis abingdonii. Lineage (NCBI taxonomy): Eukaryota > Metazoa > Chordata > Testudines > Testudinidae > Chelonoidis > Chelonoidis abingdonii. Next base: position 118,361,735 of record NC_133769.1, read on the forward strand.
TGCTGCCATCTCTCTGCTCTCAGTCTTTGTGTTGCTCCAACTGTTACTATGATCTCAAGGGGTTATCCAGCACATAGTACTGCATGTTTTTCTCACCCCACTTTAGCTGCTTGTGCTGAAAGGAGCCATTCTTTCCCAAAATTTCTTCTGCTGGAAGAGAGAATGGTGCCTGTATCTCCACATGCAAAAGGTTCCCCAAATAGCTCTCTGTTCCTTAGTCATTCTTTCATATGCACTTCCTCGTCTCTCACACACACACACTTACATCTTCCAGCTCAGACTTGAAATGAGATGAAGGGTCAATGGAGATACTGGAAAGTAATTCGACCTGGCGGAAGCTTCAAAGGAGAAGGATCTTGCAATAACAGTGATGAGATTATGTGACAGACAGAGGAGAGGCCATTGCTAGACAAACAGAGGGAGTAAAGTGAGAGTAGACCAGTACAGATAATGATGTCACAGCTGCGGCCAGAGGAGGCCCTGTGTTCATTAGGGCACCATCCCATGCCCTTGCTCCAATGCTGCTTGGTTTGGAGTAAGAGCGACAGTATGGTAACTCAGAACCCTGGAGAGACAACTTGAGCATCCATGGGGAAAATATAAATTTGGAACAAATGGCTGAATGGCCCCCTTACTATGTGGATCTGAAGCCTTCCCCTATCTGGCATGATAGAGCATTTGAGGTTCATTGTGAAAGAGAAGGTCATACATTAAATCTTGGGATTGGCAAGTAGGAGCCCAAATGAGTTGCCTTGCAGGGTGCTCTAGATTTGTTTGAAGCAGTCCTGAGAAAATTCTCTATATTAAAAGATAAACTACTTTCACCTAACCACCCTGGGAGTCTAGGACAGCAAAGAACAATGTGCCAGGGTATCCTGCCAACGCAGCTGCTAGGGTCTGGCATCTCTTGCTGTGAGGGCTGGTTTGGAGCATTCCCAGAATTAAATTGCTGGCACTCACTGCATGAGTAATGAGCCAGAGCAGAGTCCTGGTTGCCTCTGTTTTGCACTACTTTGGTAGGATCTCCTCAGCTCCCTCCGTCTCTCTCCACACCACCCATTAGAGTCACAATTAGTGATCATGCTTATTGCATTCCTCTTTTCTTTTCAGTGAAGGGCAACACTTCGTGCTTGTGTTATTTTGTCTTTCACCGCGCTGATTTAGGTAAAGGTCACAGATGAATGTGCTCGCCTGCACTTGGATTGTTTTATGTTACCGTTAGTTAGGATGATAAGATAAATTATTAAGAATGACCTGCCAGCCTGTCAGTTGCCTATTAATAAGGTGTTTGTATATGTCTGTGTGTACATGCGCATGAGTGCAAGAGAATGAACCTGTGCCTGCAGCCAGACCGCCCTGGGATGTGAGCTGAGTTGATCTGACAAGCCAAGGAGTCAGCCCAGTGGCTCCTTTTCCCAACATCTCAGATTTCACTAATGAAAACCTCCTGCTGAAGTCAATGAGACAATTAATGAGGACCTTTCTGTAACTCCATGTCACACAGAGAGGGAGATGAGCAATTTTCTAGCCTCCAATCATTAGGTTAAGGATAACCTCAGATAAGGGACTCCAAACAGCCTTGTCATAACCTTTGAAAACTGAGCAGTGTTTTATCTGAAAGCAAAGTGGAGTTTAACCCCAAAGCGAAGCCAGTTACAGGCTTGTCTGTGACACAGCTTAACTTATGACAGGAAGTCACTCCTTCACCAAATGCCACTGGTTTATTTTCTTTTTCTGAAAGCGCCCCTTTTGGAGCACAGAGCACTCTCAATCATCTTCTTCCCTATACTTTTACTCCCATAAAAAAGATCTGTCATTTGGGATCCCTGCCAGAAGGGATCACTAGAGGGACAGATGGGCCAAATTCCATCACTAGATGGGCCAAATTCCTCCCTGGTATAAGCCCAATTAAGTCAATGGAGTTACACCAGGGATGAAGTTAGCCCAAGTGCCTGCTTCCTTGCCAGGACTGAGTGCCCATCCCCTTCTGGTTTGGACACAAGCTCAATAAAGTCAGACTTTTCTTTATCCCCTTATATTGGAAACACGTGTGTTTTGGATTCCTTGGTAGAGGGAAACGATATCAAACTTCACAAATATAAAATTTATTTGAATTCCCAAACCACCACAATACATGGGTAGACTTAAACAGGACAAACAAATCCATTTTAAAAGGACTGGCTGTCTCAGAGGATTGGTAATGGCACAAGGATCCTTTCATATCTAGGTTACTGCTTGCTTCAAATGTAGGCCATAGTAGTAGTTTCTGCAGTTTGTCATCTGATGGCTGGATAGTATCTTAAGTGAAATGTGTTGGTGTCCACAGCATAATAGGTACCCTTTGGTGACAGTCTTTAGAGACACTAAGGAAATGAGAACTCCAGAAGCAACTATTGCAGAAATCTCCCTCCTTCACCAGCAGTTCAGTTTATAGGGCCCAAGTGAGACGGCTTTAGGATCAGTTTACTACCACTAGAAGATGAATGGCAGGGCCTGCTTTAGTGAACAGATGCTTGTTATCCTTTCATTTTTTGATGTGTAATAGGGATACCCCAGGTTCATTAAGTGAATCCCAAATTTCAAGCCATGTGTCTGACAGGACCAATCTTGTCTCCCATTAGGGCCAACCCCTTGGTTCCCTTCACTGTACTGGTCAAGACTCCTGTGCTGAGTCTAAACTTATTTTTTACCCTGGCCACTGCTGTGCCTCTACTCTGTTCCTTCGGCTGATCCTGTAGTCACAGCTTCAGGCTGTAGTTGGACTGTTCCCCCACAGCAACCACAGCAAAGCCACATGTGTTTACGCCTCAGTCTTATCTGTCCTCTCTCCAGCCCAGCCCCATGCCAGCTAAGCCGTCCAGATGGCCTGCAGCCGGTCCCTTGTTCCCACTGAGGCAGGGCTGAATTCCTGCTTTGGGGTAACATTCTTCTTCTCCAGTGAGAAGTGGGATGGCAGCAGGAAGTCAGGGGTGGGATTTCCTCCCAGTCCCTTTGCCAGCCAGCACTCTGAGGCCAGCTACCCTCTCTGTCTGCCCCCTAATAAACCAGGACAGCTGGGGATGGCCCTTCCAGGTGTCTGCAGTTGATCTGTGGAGCAGAGGCTCCACCAAAGGATGCTAGTTTCTGGATGGAAGGTTTGGGGCACCAATGCCCATTGCAGGCTATAGTTTTATTTTGTGGGGAAGGGAGCTGTGGGGAAGGGTTCATAGGGTGATGATAAGATTTGGTTAGAGTAAGGGGCACTGATATCACAATGTTAATACTATTGCAATGTGTGATTGTGTAATTGAGCCAAGGTGACTTTATTTGAGTCTAATTCACTTTTCAGTCTCATTTGTGCTTTGCATACTCCAGGGGATGTAGCTCTCCTATCTTCCCCACTCCTGGTTTAAACAATCTCTGTGATGCTATTTTAGTAGAGTTCTTGTTTGTTGAATAAAAAAGGAGTCTGGCTGCTTAGTGCAGAACAATGCTAGAGCTTCTGAAAGCATTGGTTAGTCTCCTCTTTCCCAAAAGGTTAAAGGGAGGGCTCATTTGGTTTGGAAACTCATTTCAGGGGATGAAATGGGGTAAATATCACCAGTAATGGGGTGAAGTTGAGCAAATGAAAATTTGGGCTAAATGTTAGCAAACATTTTAACTGTGAGGCCTCCTAGATTGTATTGTATGCTTTAGGAAGAACAAGTGAAAGCTCCTTCATTAGAGCTTCATTAAAAATAAACTGGGCAAAGCCCTGGAGAATATGCTGTAGAGATCAATTCTGTTTTGCATCCCACCTCCCCTCTGGATGAACTTTTCTATCTGTGATTTCTGTGACTCTAGTAACTTTTTCCTGGGGTAAAAAAACAAACAGTGTAGATGTCGGAGGTGTTATCAATCAAGTGGGAAAAGAAGGAAGAGAGGGACAGGCATTCTCTCTTTATCTTTGGATGTTCACCTCTGTAGGAAATCCTGTCTCCTCTTGCTCTCCAATCATTCCACAGGACCATGACTGGAATTGCTGTATGCAGTGGCTATTGGTCCCAGTGTCCAGTGTTGCAGGTTTGTTTGGAGGTTTTTTGTGTGGGCTTCAGGCTGGCAAGGAACAGCTAAGAAGGTGCTTGGGAAATCTCTCTCACTCAGGCAGCCGCCGGAGTTAATACATGTGAGAGATTAGGTTTTGGGAAAATCTGCAAATCTCAGATCTTGGCCATAATGACTGCAGCATCCAGAGTGAAACATAAGAGGCATTGTGGCCATATTCATTAGGTAGAATGAGAAACCATCTTAATGAAGGTGAAGCTTTTCTTTTAGACGTTTGTCATCAGGTTTATCAGTCCCCCTCAGCCTGTTGGCCAGATGCATGTGTTGTTCAACTGCCTCTTGAGAGGGGATACTTCAAAATCGCTCCCCCTGCTAGAAAAGGAGCTTAATTTCAAATAGAGAAATTGTGTTATCCTCTTAAAGTGCAGCAAGCTCTTAGAAATGGTGGGATATGCATAGCGAAGTATCTCAGTGTAGTTGCTGGAGCCAAATAACCTCAAACTTCAGAGGAGTTTAGACCCAGATCTGGGCTCAAACCCCAACTTTGAAGCTTAAGCCCATCTCTTATAGTTCGGCAGCTCTAATCAAACCTTTGAAACAAAATGCCAGCAAGTTACAGGAAACATTCTGTACTGTTCCAACACTTTAGCTGATGTCACTGCACTCTATTGGTATACGACAACTAGCAAGTGTTGTTAATTGTCATTTCTATAATACTAAATAGTAACCTTTACTATTCATTAATGACTGTGAATGTTCACAAGTCAGTGGAACAACAAATTGCCAGCCAGATTGTGAAAATGCATATATAATTTATTTTAAAAGTGTTTAAAATTAGTGATAAAATGCTGTGTTTGTAGGAACAAGTGCATACTTAACTCTGTGACAGTGGGACTGATTCTGCTCTCAGTGTCACAGGTATAAAGGTGTCAATCAGGAATAACTCCACTGAGGCCAGTGGTATTACAGCACTGTGAAGCTGGTGTGAGGGGAAACTGAGGCCCATTAGCTATCACTATACTGCATATGTACCATTAATAAACTAAAGGCAGCTGTGGATTGCAATTATATCAATACCTGAAACCAGCTCTCTCCTCAGGTGATATCATGGCACTTGAAATCAGCTGGAATGTTTAACTAATAGCCTCAAGGTGAAAACAGAATGGAGCTGGTGACAGGTTATATTTCGGGTGGGGCCCTTGACTTTGGAACTCACTCCCCTGGTTTTTTTGTTTGGCTTCAGCAGTCTGTTATGAACTTCAGTTCACATTGCAAAACACATGTATTTTCCTAGGTCTTTGGAGTGATGGGGATGGATGAAAGTTAATTTCGGTTGGCTATGGAGGACTTTGATCAGTCTCACAATATTTAGTGTTTTTATTACTGCCCCAGCTCTTGGAGGCAAGTGATTCTATGAGAATCTCAGCTTTTGTTTAAAAGAAAGAAAAAAAGAACGAAACGCTCATAGTTTCAGAGAAAAGCTGGAAAATATGAACCACATGTACTCTAAAGGCTGAGAAACCAGAAGGCAAAGAAAAAGAACCAAAAATTTATTGTTTTTAAAAATCTCATGATTCTGGGACCTCACTTGTGGTTTCTGAATGCTTGGTGTTGGCAATAATATGTTTGGGGTTAAAATAAATTAATTAAAAGCTTGTGGAGAAATAATGAACAGTGTATGGGACATCAGCAGGATAGTAAAAAATTTGGCGGGTGGGGGTATGATATATACCTCCCCACCAAAAGTTCCCTGGGAGGGAAACTGGGTAGGAAGAATCTTGAGTTTTTCCCATGTCACTTCCTGCAGCTCCCATTGGCTGGGAACAGCGAACCACGGCCACTGGGAGCTGCGCGTGGCAGTGCAAATGTAAACAAACAGTCTGGCAGCCTGCCAGCAGCTTGTCCTGATGGACTGTGTGGAGCCCGCAGGCCGCAGAATGCCCAACACTGTTGTAGAGAAAAGATCCTTTTTCTCATCCTGCCACTGACTCAGAAGCAGAGCTGTGGGTCTTTGCAGAAGCTGCGTCCAGCCCTTCACAAATGGAAGTCAGCCTTTGAGGAGGAACTGAATTGTAGGTATACCTGAGGAGTCCCCTCTCTCTGGCCCCTCTCAGAAAGCAGCCTGGGTAAGAGCATGGGAAAATTGTTCTCCAAAAGAAAATGCACTGAGTATTTTGCTCTTTGCTTTGCATTATCAAGCATTAATACTGGAGTTTCCCTATTGGTGATTGATCAAATTAAATGCAGATTGTTCTCACTCCTGGCATGAGCCGGAGGATGCTGAAGAAGGAGGTGACTCTATTTATCATGATAAAGGACATTGTCTGCCCCCTCTGAGGTTGACTGGCGTAGATTTCAAAGCTTTCCTTGTTTATTTAAACTAGATGAAATGAACAGCGTGAGCTTCCTTTCTAAACAGAGAGGCACTGTGCCTCCACTGGGAAATGGAACCTATACTGAGGAATTTCTGAATCCAGAGACTTTACACAGCATTACTTCTGCACTAACAATCTCGTTCTGTGTGGTGCCCCCTCAGAAAGATGGCAGTGGGGCCTCATAATGGGCCTGCTTCTGCTCCCATAAAAGTTGATAACAAAACTCCCATTTACTTTGTGTGGAGTAGGCTCATAGCTTCTGATCATTGTGATAAAATAATTTGTATTTAACCCTTTAAAAATGTCTGGTGATGGCTGCTGAAGTTCTACATTCAGCTAGTAGTAGCAAAGCAGAATTGCAACAGAAGCAGCCCTACCCCTTTCCCATGAAGATATTGACTAGTAAAAATAAGTGGGCACCACTGTCCAAATTTACATTAATCTCATCCAGGCCGTCTGTTCAGGTCTGATGATAATCAGCATTATACTGTAGCCACAAGAGAGGCAAGGAGTCACTTCCAGTACAGCCCCTCCTGGGCATAGCCTGCTAACAGATCTCAAGGATCACTGGGGGATAGGGGGCATTTGGGTGCCGGCTTTTGCATAGCCAGTTGAAGGGAGGAGGAGTTTAAAAAGAAATCTGTGGAGCAGTGACAGCAGAGATATGAGCTGAGATGTATTGCAGAGCCTTGAAGGTGAGAACGAGGTCTCTTGCCTACAATTAATGTCCATTTCTCTACTGCTCTCACTGTATTCTAATAAATCCATTCAGATCAGTGACATCTATAATAACCCACTCCAAGCCCACAGCCTGCAGTCGGTGAAATGTATTTCTCCCTTCAGTGCATCATGATATAAAGTAAATAATTATGTTTTAATATTTCAGTTCCACCAGCCAGAAAAATAAAATACTCAGAAATTTCCCAAAACAGAAATCAAATGTAAACCACTTAATTACTAGCAAGTAAACAGTGATTCTTCCTCCTTAAAATACCTGAACACATTCATAATTAACTAATTAAGCCACCATATAAATGATTATTCAATATAAAATAGAGATAGAGAGGCAGGGAAAGAAGAGAAGACATTACCAGCAAACACATTTCTTTCTGCAGGAAAGGTAATGACTCATTACAGGAGAGACGATAAGTGGAAAATAAGAAAAATCATGGCAATAATTGACTTAACAACGTCTCCAGTTAAATCAACCAGTCTGTCTAAGTGATGGAATACGACATATGAGATGTTCAACTGTTTCTCAGAACCCCCAAAGACTATGTTATGATGGAATGGTTGGTCTTCTTGGCCCAGATCCACAAATGTATTTAGGCTCCTAACTTCCATGGAAATCAATGGAAATTGGGAATAAGATGGGAGTTCCAGATTCTGCCCATGATACTAATACTGATTCACTCTGTACAGCTTGGACAAGTCCCATAGGTCAAAATATTCAGATAGGGGTGCCTAATGTTGAACATCAAACTCCATATTTATATCCAGACTGTGAGTGGGTCTTGCATGGCTGCACAAGGACTGCTCACAATGACAGTCCCAAAACTGTGTGTTCTGCTATCAGAGGATAGATGAATAGCAGTAGTTCAGTGTTTGTGCAAGCAAACGCAAGGTCAAGCATCATGAGTAAGTTATGAGAGGTGCACATAGTTTTAACCATACAGCTCCCACTACATATCTTAGGTGCAGGAAATTACTGTAGTATCTCAGATAACTGTGTGGTAAATACTGGTTTATTCATGGTGACCACTGTATCTTGAATGGTCCATGTTGAGCTTTTAATGGTGTCCACTTTAATTCACAAGCAAATCAACATACAATATTTTGTAAATTGGCCAGCATTTATTTTATATATAAGGATAAACTCAATCAGAAATCCTCATCATATTTAAAACGAATATACCTCTTCCTCAAGTGGGGAGCTTTGCTAGCTCAAAACCCATATATATTTATTTTATATTTCTGTATAATGCTTGTCATGGGAGGCTTACCTCAAGGCACCTCCTAGGGAATGGATCATTCAGTACATAAAAATAAAACTATTATTTAATTTCAAACACTGACAAATTAATGAATCAGGCACGAGGCGCATGATCACATCAACCATCTTTTTGTTCTGTGTTTGACTGGTGCTTTGTCAATGACTAGGGCTTCTAGGCACTACAGTAATACAAATAAGAAAAAAATAACTCTATGAGATTATAAAGCAGCAACATCGGTCAGTGGAGACTTATCTGCAAGAGAAATAAACAAGAGAGGGGAGACAGTAAATATTGCGGAGGAGCTACTCTTTCCTCTCATCTTTCTTCTCTCTATCTCAGGTATTTATGTGACCCTCAGCACTAGAGTATCTCAGCACCTCCCATAAGCAAAAGGATAACTATGTTGTCTCTTCCTTTCCTGCCTCCTTCCCACCAAGGGAAGGGGTCTGCCTGGGTTTCCTCTTCTTTAATGACTCTCACAGATAGATATAATTGTTTCTTTCTGTTTACTTAGTGTTCATTAGAAATAATTCATTCCAAGAACAGTTGAGAGGCTGCAGGCTGAAGGGAGATGTTAGCTCTTTGCTAGCAGTCTGCAGAAAACTAAAGAGGGAAATATTCTCCAATAGGCTGAAAAATACAGATGGTCTAAATGGATTATGGAGACAAATGTACCCCAGTAGTTGTATGAGTCAGATAAATCCTTTTCCATCATTTTAAACTAGGCTTTTTTTTCCCATGTAGTAATGCAGCGGAGTAAACAGATATCAGCTGTCTCTTCTTCAATAAGTGTAACCAATTTTTATAAGGCATTTGTATGTTTTGATATTGGAACTGCTGCCATTTTTGTGATTACTTGTGATGCACTGAAATGGTAACATCTCTGGACGAGCTTTGCTGAGATGTGGAATGAAGTGTATGTCCTTCAGATTTCATTGTCTGAAAAAACAGTGCAGAGTGTGTGAGCCTTGATAACCTGAATTAAACAATAAGTTAAAGTGATATCCTAATCACTGAGTGCTTTAGCTACTCTGCTCTGTGTCTGAGATGTTGTAATATTGGAAAGGGAAATGCACTCTGTTTAGAAAACATTTAGCAAAAGGAATCCTTGGTGGCTAGAGGGGAAAAAAGAGAAATTGGAAATGAAAGCCCAGATGCGGGGCTGGCTCCAGGGGCTGGGAAAGGGCAGCTTCCCAGGTGGTCTTAGGGCGGCACTGCAGCGGCTTTCGGTGGCACACTGGCGGCTGCTCCTCCAGCAATTTCCTCGGTGGTGGCATGATGGCGGCAGCTCCTCTGGCGAGTCCCTCGTCGGTGGCATGACAGCAGCAGCTTTTTCTTTTTCCTTTGCCAGTTGGGGTGGCAAAAAAGGTAGAGCTGGCCCTGCCCAAATGGAGAACAAACATCCACTGCTGTGTATGGAATGCTTTGCCACTCTGTGAGCACTTAGTGGGAAATTTACATGGGAAGAGGTTGCTTCACTGCATGACCATAACTGTGGAGACAGTTTGACCAATAAAGTTGAAAACATGTTAAAACAGTCTGGGACCGTCACTGGAAACTATATGTGAGAGGGATGAAGGCTTATAAGAATCACTCATATATCTGCTGCGAAAGCAGTTATTTTAAAGCCATTTGTACAGTGTGCAGAACTTTGTGGACCCTTGCAAACAGTGAGTCTGCTTCTGTTCCTGCTGAAGTCAATAGGACCTACTGGAGGCTCAGCACATTTGAAAGTCGAGCCATATATTCAGGTGCCTAAATATAGATTTAGAACACTCTTAGACTTAAAGGCCAGAAGGGACCATCATTATCATCTAGTCTGACCTTCTGCACATCGCAGACCACAGACCATTACCCACACACTCCTGTAATAGACCCATAATAGAAGCCTACCTTTAGGCAGCTATTTTTGAAAATACTGGGTCTGATTTATTGGTGCCCAAGATGTGCTCATCACAGGACTTGAGGTGTCAGGGAAAAAGGTGTCTGTGTGCGACCTTTGTGCTTTTGTTCTTCTGGGAATGACCAGGGGACTGGTTTTGCCCTTGATGCAGGTTAGGCTGCCTGAAGCCCAGCTGGCTATGAGCCCAAAGGACCATCCCAGCGGCTGGGAATTGTTGCTCCCTTTTACATAACTGTGCTCTATACATAGCCCCTACTTCAGGGCCTGGAATGGAGTGATTCTATACCAGGGATTGACAACCTTTCGCATCTGGCCCACCAGGGAAAGCCACTGGCAGGCCGGGATGGTTTGTTTACCTACAGCGTCCGGAGGTTCGGCCAATCGCAGCTCCCGCTGTCCACGGTTGGGTTCACTGTTCCAGGCCAATGGGGGCTGAGGGAAGCAGTGCAGGCCAAAGGATGTGCTGGGATGTAAGGGATGTGCTTCTAGTGCTGGGACTGCCTTTGCTGGTTCCCCATTGTCATGTCTCTTCTTCAAGTTGTTCATAAGTGCTAAACCTTCTAGCTGTAAACTTTACATGCACTTTATCCAGCTTACTTGCTGTGCATAATCTCCTCTGATTTCCAGTATTGCTTGGCTCTGTTGCTTACTTAATGACATTCTAGGTTCAAATACCCTTCACTACTATTACACACATCTGGTTTCTGCCCTTTTGTCTCTCTCTCTCTCCTACCCCATTGTCTCTCTAGCTTTGTCTTTTTCAGGCAGGTCTCACATAGCCTAGCTCCCTTGTTCTGTTTTCCTTCAGGATGACTCATGTAAAGCTGTGTTTACTCATCATAAAGTTAGTGACTCTTTAGGGTTGAACCTTCAGGCTAAATTCTCCTCTCTGTTACATTAGTGCAACTCCACTGAATTCAACAGAACTGCTCCAGTTTAACTCAGGACGGTTTGGCCCTCCCTTTTAAACTCTCATAATAACTCTGTGTGTGCTGGCTGATCGTTTACCCTTGGCTGATAGGTATATACTGACATCACAGAGGTTGGAGAGACAGACAACCATATACAGACAGTCACAAAAATAGTGTGGGAGTGCAAGGCAGATTTTTGATGCCCCTTTCCTTTCAGAAATACTTCTCCTTCTCTCAGGCCATTAGATCCAAAGCCAGGACACTTTTCCTGTCAGGCAGGAGAAGGGCTGGTCTGATGAATAGACTTCTGTCCTCACAAACCAAAACGGTTTTAATGAGGTTGGAGAGCTGTTGTCTTTGTTGAGTTGTGTGAACATGAGGTCAAATTCTGATCCCACTTACGCCAGTATGTTTCCAGAGTGACTCTGTTAAAAGGCAGTTACTCTAGATTTACACAGGTGTAACTGGGATTAGAATCAGCCCTATAGATTGCAAGCTGACAGAAGAATCTGGAGGAAAAGCAATGAGATGGACAAATTCTCATCTCTGAATCCCCACTTCTGTTTCCTATTGTTTATTTTTTAATCCAGTTATCTATATCATTTATTTTTCACTGTCCCTTTGTAACAGTGCCATCCTGAGTTAATGTAGCACAATATGAACACCATGTACAATCCTATTAGCCAACTAACAAGTATACAGTTAAATATTATAACATGACTAAGCAACTCTGGACACATCCTGTGTCCTGTACCTTCATGATATGTATGTCCCAGCAATTTATAGATGTTTGGATATTATTGACTGCAACAACAACAAAAGGGTGACTGGAGGTATTTTTTTTTTAAATAAACAAGGTATTATTTTAATTAATAAAAAATGACATTGCTATATCACCTTCCATTCAAAGACCCTAAGGTCTGCATTCTTTACAAACAGTTAAAAATTATATGAGAGGATTGCTTCATTCTTCACTAGAATGCAGTGGCTTCTGAGTGGGAAGCTACAGCCTATAAACAGTGCACAGCAACACACAAGATCAGGAAGAAAGTGAAGAGTTCCTTAGCCAACTGAAAATACAATACAGGAGAATTTCTGGTATAGGCAAGGTGTATTTACCCAACTGGAATTGGCCTAGGTACTGAGACAGGCGCTCCTACTTGTGTGAAAAGTACCGTGGTATGTTTATAATCACATCTTTTTTTTTCTTCTTTTTTTTTTTTTTTCAGAAAGGGATATTTCCCAAGAGGACCTGAGATTCCAGATTTTAGAGCAGTGTGGAGTGATATGTTTTAGCCCCTGCTCAGAAGTGAAATTCTGCTAGAAAAATTTTGATGAATAAATATTAGAGAAAATATATTTAGTAACAAACATAGATTAGTGTGAGAGAGAGCACTGTACGGTATTTTTCTATGTAATTGAATTGCATTTCAGTGTTAATGGAAAAATAGAAATTGATCAGATTGATTACTCTCATTTAAAATAAACCTACAATATTTGAAAGTAATTTTCCCCCAAAGTGTAGTGTCCTTATTGTATAATAATGTTACAAGAAATTACTTTAGAATACTACAAGACTTTCTATAAGGGTGGGCCTGACACACTGGAGACAAGGAACAATAAAAGACTCCACACACAACTCTCCCAGTGCCCCTAATCTTGACTTTCAAAGGCCCTGACACTTCCAATCTTGTAAAGAACCTCAGTGTTGATCTTCAGCAACCCATGCTACTCCAACCTCATTGCAGGCTTTACTTACAAAGGCTGCCAACTGATGTGGTGGCTTTGTGTTAACGGTGAATGGCCTGTACCCTGCCTATTTAATGTTTTGGACATAGGGCCTATTATACAATCGAGGGGCTCTGTTTTTTCTGTTCGGTGTTTGAGAGATCTCCCTTTTATGATAATGGACCATTAGTGCTGTTTAATGCTGCTTGAGTCAAACTGACTCGTAGTCTCCAATTCCAGTTGCAAGGCAGGGTTGGAAGAGGCTTTGCTTTGTCAGAATAAGGATACAGCAAGGGACTTGATGAGCTGCATATTGACATATGAAGTCAGATCTAAACTGCATTGGGGTTCTTTGCAATGGAGAATGTAGCAAGATTGTTAGCCCTTTCTGGATCTAGGTCAGGGTTTTAAAATGCAGCATTTGTACTGTATCTACTGTACAGCAAAATCCTCAAGCTCCCTCCCTGTGCAAATAGAATATATCTCAACCACACAGAGAAAACTGAAGGCATCAGGTGCTTTAATAAAATGGAAGTCACTATATACCTGGTTAGAGTAAATGTTCAGCAAGTGAAGACAAATACCTACTGTAGGCAATCTAGGAATATATTGTCTAATATTTTGCCAGTTCTCACTGTCTGTTAACCAGGACAGTGACAGGAGGCTGCCAGGCACTCTTTCAGACAAGTTCCATTTTCATGTAACACTTGCCAGTTTCGAGAAAGAGAATAATTGTACCCAGGCATTTTGAACCTTAGTTTGATGGTTTCACTGCACAGAAAGATTATTGCCCTTGGGCTGCAAAAGTGGATGGAGAATCTCATAAGAACAAGTTTTTCTTGTGATGTTTTGGCACTTCTGGTCACACTGGAATTCAGAGGTCACTGCACAATAAAGGCACTGCTTTAGGACCATACATCAGAGTATCTCAATGCACTTTACAAACATCAGTGAAGTAAGTTACCCAATACCCCAGTGAGGTAGGAAAGCTGCTCCTGCCTGCCTCAAACATTGTCCTCCTATGAGCATTTTTATTTAAAGGGTGGGAGGTAGTGCAGGAGACCCAGATCCTCCCTATTGAAGTAAGTTTGATCTTAGAGTTTTCACAAACATTCTAAAATGTATATTAATTGTGGAAGTGTCACTGTCATGGGCTGGCCGGCCCTTTGAGGGACACTGGGCTCAGCCTTGCCCAGGATTTAGCAGCTACCCTCAGCCTCTGGCATTAGCTGGCAAGCTACTTAGAGACCACAACGGGATGCAATGGGGCTTAATTAGAAAATTACCCCAATTAGCTATTCTCTGCACCTGAGCTGTGATTGATTAATTGCCTGTTGGTTGGGAGAGGTGGAGCTAGGCCTTAAATAGAGCTGAGATTTCAGTAGTACTGAGGAGAGTCTGGAGGGAGGAATAAGGAGAAGCCCTGCCCCCTGCTGGAAGAATCTGTGGAAGACAGGCTAAGAACCCGATGGGGAGCTGTGTAGGGTCATCTGGGGAGCCTGAGCTAGGGCCAAAGACAAGCCCAGGAGGGGTAGAAGAGCTAGTAGTTATAGGAGAAGCTTTGCAACAGGGAATAAGGAAAGTTGTTGGAATCCCTTGGCGGGGGGACTGCTGTGGGGAGTCTTGCTGGAGGACAAACAGAGGATTTTGTGGAGACTGACAGGGGAAGAAAGACTAATTTTGAGTATTTGATTTTTGAAGTTGGACCGTTAGCTAACCCAGGAAGGGGACTGACTTGTGTGTGACATAGCCAAAGGTCTGAGCCTTAGAAGATCCAGGAAGGGAATCAAGAGAAGGAACCATCTGGAATTTAACCTTGAGACCAAGCAAGTGGCCCCCAGAGTGAGTATGGGAGGTAAAGTCCCCTATAATGCCATGTTGGCACAGAAGGATGCCCCAGAGGTAAGGAAATGCATCTGCAGTCCTCTGTGGTGGAAAATTAAGAATAGGTGAACTCAAAAATAGTATAATAATCTTGCAATACCCAGTGTTCTACAGCTCTTAAGTTTATATAAGGCTTTGTTTGTAAGAATATTAGAAAGGAAAAAGAAAGCGAGGAAGTAAAGAGCCTGGGCTCCACAGCTAGAGGGGAGTAGGGGGCAATGTGGAGAGAGAGAGGGAAACAGAGCATAAAAGAGAAGAAATAGCGTTTAAATATTATGGTTTAATTGTAAAGATTATATTAATAAAAAGGGCTCAATTTAAAAATGTGGTAAATCCTATTCAGGATCAGGTTACAACAATATAGATTTTTTTAAAAAAAGGAAAAGCACTATATATGGGAACTTCAAAATTGCTTTGTGTTTGATGGTAACTCTATCTAAAATCTCTAATTTAAAGAGGAGGAGCAAATGTAATGGAGCTCTAGCTGTGGGGATTCTCATCCTTTTTAGCAAAGGGTAATATGCTGTACAGGAGCAAGCTTGGTACTTGTGGGGGAGTTTATTAATGACATGACTGATTAATATGAAGGGGATGGGCAATCTAATGAAAAGGGTATGCTGCTCACTACAAAGGATTTTTCTAATATCTAGTTACAGGAAACACGCTTGAAGAAAAATGATGATAAATCCCCGAATGCTTGTTGAACACCACTACCACGTGCCTCTCCAGGGCAATCTAATAGAAAAGGGCTGGACATGCTCTTTGCTAAACACTTCCCTTTTATTGTTTCAGTACAATACATAGATGCAGAGGGCAGATATTTTAAGGGGACCTTGAAAGGTAAACTTCTCACCTTAAGCAATGCTGCCAACCAAGGGCAAATTTCTTTTTAATCCCACTTTGGATCAATTGAATGGACACAGAGGACATTCAGGAGGAGCAAGTGTAAATTTATTGAAGCACTTAAAAAATGAGCATCTGTTGGATATCTGGCAGGAGATGAATCTGGATGTTGAGGGCTATACATACAATTCATATGGAAAAATAACAGAAAAAGGGTGCATTTTTAAAGTCCTATCAGCCTACAAAATGGGATGGACTAGCATTCCTTAATTTGACCTAGATTATAATTTTTTAAATAAGCATCACAATGAATAAGATGTGATCAGTTGAGTTAACAACAGACCAGGGGTCAGCAGCCTTTCAGAAGTGGTGTGCCGAGTCTTCATTTATTCACTCTAAGGTTTTGCGTGCCAGTAACACATTTTAAGGTTGTTAGAAGGTCTCTTTCTATAAGTCTATAATATATAACTAAACTATTGTTGTATGTGAAGTAATAAGGTTTTAAAAATGTTTAAGAAGCTTGATTTAAAATTGAATTAAAATGCAGAGCCCCCCTGGACCGGTGGCCAGAACTCGGAAAGTGTGAGTACCACTGAAAATCAGCTCACAAGCTGCATTTGGCACACGTGCCATAGGTTGCCTACCCCTGCAAGAGACCATCCAAACACTGGCAAAACTCAAACACGACTGAAGACCAAATATAGCTATTCACCAAAAATTAAAAAATCATCCATTCATCCCGACCACCTTAGCAGCTTTGCACAAATTTTTAAAATGTCTGTTGTTGAGGATCTCTCACATAGACAATTTAATTAATAATCAGTAATTTATCCATAGGAAATATCCAAATTACTATTTGCTGTGGGTGAGAGCTGCGATTACTCAATTTGAACATCTGTTGCTGGGTCTTGATTTGAAATCATACCAAGAGATATGTAATGTCAATAATACAAAGCTCCTATATTTTCAATATTTACAACTCAGTTTTATTGTGAAATCTTGATACCCTGAGGCTCTGTCTAGACCTTTAACCACATTTGAGGAATTGACCCAGGAGCAAGCTGCAACAAAAGCTTTAATTTAATTTTCACGGAAAAAGATCTTGATAAGAAAACAACTCAGATGGGAGAGGGACTTGGACAGAGAAATTGATCTGGATGACTGGGTCACTATATGGGAAATGGGATAAATGGCTTCAATGTGTGTAGCTCATAGCTATAATAATTTCTAAAAATTCTCTGTTATTTTACTCCAGTTAAGATCCATCATAGTTTTGCTACTAGGGAGGAGCTCTGTTTGCACCTTTTTGTAGGGAAAGGGGAACCTACTTATAGATGTGGAGGTAGTTGGTTTTGGGAGAAAACTATTAGAGATTCATTTTATGACAAAACGCCAGCTTATTAGCAGGTCAAGGGATCTATTACTTAATGCTCTAGTAAGGAATTTACTTTTTGAACAGAAAGGTCAATTTGTTTGTTAGCAGCTAGACTTGGTATTGCACATTATTGGAGAAAGTGACAAGTCTTTTTCCTCTGACACTAATATAGTATAATATAAACTGTCCGTGTAATGGAAAAACTGTCACACTAAGTATGTACACAAGAGAAGCACCAAAAAGAAGAGGGGTATTTAGGAAGATGGCCACCTTGTTTAGCATACTTGGAAGAGGAGGGCTCTCTTGTTAACAAGACACTACCCAGATTTTGAATGTTAACCTGACCCTGAATAAGTACGGTATGATGTAGTATATTCCATTTTTTTTTAATTATCCCATCTCTTATGGCTTAATTTTTAGAGGTTTTGAGCACCCACGACTCCAGTTTAGGTTAGGGGTGCCTGTGAATACTTAGCATCTCTGAAATCAAGTCCAGGTTGTCTCAGGTTGGGCAGTCAGCAACGAAAGGGCCCAAAATCAGTGGACACCTTTTGGAAGTGTTGGCCTTAATGTCTCTGTTCTTCAGTGTTTTTTCCATTTGTGAAATGGAGAGAACACCCTTTCTCACAGTGGCGGTGTGACTTGTAGCTTAATTCATTCACTAATGTTTGCAAAGTCTTTTGCAGGCCTCAGATGAAAGATGCTCTATTACTACAAAATAGTAGGATTGTTATTTTGAAAACTCCTCCAATTGAGAGAAATCAGTAACCCCAGGAGGCTAAGCCAAAGTCTCAATTAATCAATATATCCTTGGGCACTGGTGTCAAGGAAACTCTAACGTTGCCAGAGACAGAAGGAGTTCAGCAATCCACAAATCGCCACATTAATCCAGGATTAATTAAAAATATGCTCAGTGAAGCTCGTGTCTGTGCAAAAGGGGCTCTGATCAAAAGAAGATTAAACATTCACCAGGGAATGTTCCTAAATGCCCTCCTGAGGGCAGGTCCAATGAGGAAGAGGAACTTTCTATCCTAAATATCGCCAACCCAACTGAGGATCATTCAAATCAATGCTTGAGATTCTCTGGAAAGAGGGGGAAATCTTCCCAATTAACTTTGGCCTTTACAAGGTTACCTAAGAAAAGGTCACAAGGTAACCCAGATGTACACTAGAGGAGTAGAAAAAACTATTTAATCAGTGCCCGAGAGACTGTACAACTGCAAGCTGATTATCCAAGATTGGAAATCTCTATTCCACTCCCCCCCAAAAAAGTAACTTTAATTTTTAAGAAGATATCTACTGTGCAAGACATTATTTAAAATCCCAAATTATTAACAGAATTCAGGTGTAGATTTGCTTAACAATTGTAATTTAAATATGAAGAGGCTTTTCAGCTGTGAATACCTGAGTATTTCTGGAATAAATACATAAAGAACAGGGTATTGCATTCCTGCAAGGTGATAATGCTACACTATTAACTGTATTAGGGGTAACTTAGACCACAGCAGCCTTTTGGCTGCTGTAAAGTATAGGGGGCCAGGTTGGTCTTCGGCTGGTTCTGGGACCGAGGGAACAAACAGACATCTTAAACTACTCCCTCGTCATCTGATCTAAAAGCAGAAGACTGGGTGGCACGCTTGGGGTTGCAAGCAATTTTTCTATTTGTTTCCTTTCAGTACACAAGAGGGTTGTTTCCTTTTTCCTCCAGCATCCCTTAGATCTATTGAAATTTTTTTTTTTACCCCCCCTACAGTGGTAATTTAACACCAGCATAAGCCTGGATGAGAAATTCAGCAAAATAAACCTGAGGCCACCCAAATCAACCATGGATGACAGTGCTTGCCACAATTCAAAAATTTCAATTTTGATGCAGGCCAAGAGCTTTTTAGGCATTTGTATTGAAACAAAATGTAGTAATGACATTTGTAATGAAACAAAACAAACATAGGTGCGGCCTGCATTTCTTCAGCCCCAGTTCTGAAGCTCAGAAAGAAGGGTTTTGAGTTAAAATAGCGTTGCCAACTTTCTACTTGCAAAACACCAAACACTCCTGCTCCTTCTCCGAGGCCTTCCCCCCACTCACTCCAGCCCCTACTCCCTCTGTTGCTCACTCTCCCCACACCCACTTGCTCATTTTCAGTGGGCTGGCTCAAGGGGTTGGGGTGTGGGAACAGGTGAGAGCTCCAGCTGGGGGTGCAGGTTCCCAGCTGGGGCCAGAAATAAAGTGTTCAGGATGGGGGGAGTGGGCTCTGGACTGAGGTAGTAGGTTGGGATGGGGAAGGGGGTGACGGCTCCAGCTGGGTGTGCGGGCTCTGGGAATGAGGGGTTTAGGGTGAGGAGGGGGCCAGGCTGGTGCAGAGGGTTGGGGGCGGTGAGAGCTCTAGCTGGGAGTGGAGGGGCTGAGGTGGGGCTGGGTATGAGGGGCTTGGGTGCACGAGGGTGCTCTGGGCTTGGATCAAGGGGTTTGGAGGGAGGGAGGAGGATCAGGCAGAGGGTTGGGGTGCAGGAGGGTGAGGGCTCCGGCTGGGGGTGTGGGCTCTTGGGTGGGGCCAGGGATGAGAGATTTGGGGTGTCGAAGGGGACTCTGGGCTGAGGGGTTTGGAAAGCAGAGAGGGATCAGGTGTAGGGGAGGGGGTTGGAACATGGAAGGGGTTCAGGGGTGCAGGCTCTGGGCAGCAATTACCTCAGGCAGTTTCCAGAAGCAGCAGCATGTTCCCTCTCTGGTTCCTATGTCCAGGTGGCTCTGCATGCTGCCCTGTCCGCAGGCACTGCCCCCACAGCTCCCATTGGCCGTGGTTCCTGGCCAATGGGAGCTGCGGAGCTGGTGCTTGGGGAAGCACGTAAAGCCCCCTGGCTGCTCCTACATGTATGAGCCAGAGCAGGGACGTGCTGCTGCTTCTGGGAGCTGCACAGATCCGCGGCAGGAAGGGAGCCTGCCTTAGCCCTGCTGTGCTGCTGACCAGACTTTTAACGTCCTGTCAGCGGTGCTAAGTGAGGCTGCCAGGGTCTCTTTTCGACCAGGCATTCTGGTCACAAACCAGACACCTGGCAACCCTAAGTTCAAATGGGCTAAACTCAAAACCCAAACATCTCCTCTCCCCTACAGTAGGTGCAACTTGTAGTGAACCAATATTATAGATAATTTAAAGAACTAAATTAATGGGACAAACTCATCACTGGTGAGTTCATTTGTTGATTTTTAGGGAACTTATATTGGGATGAATTTGCCTCTTGACTTTTTCCGTAAAATACGTCTGTGCTGTTGTCTCTGGTTCCCTTTGCTGTATGAGAGTTTAGCTGAGCTGAGCTTCTAGTACAGCGAGGCTAATGGCATCCATTACTTGTAATTGAACTTTTCATTAAAGGAATGATTGCAGAAAGAAAACTAATTAAAATTAAAGAAACTCATTGGATTACTCTATTTTATGGCCCTGTTGTCAAAGGCCAGTGGAATGACAGTCTAATTTGTTTATCATGCATCAGCTTCTTGTCACTGAGAACAGAGACTGAAATAAAGCAAAGCAAGACAGAAAGAGGGAGGGTTTGGGGAAGGAAGGGGGAGAAACAAAGGATGTGAGTGATAGATATTGTGAAAGAAAGATAAATACCATATTGTTGCTAGAAGAGAGAGAATTAGATGTATGGCATTGATGCAGGACTCTGACAGGTTAGCTGGGCAAGTTTTCTTGTGCTTCTCTAGAGAAAGCAGTGGAGGCAAATATGGAACTAATTACGAGAGGGAAAAATAGAAACCCAAAACTGACAAATTTTCCCATCAAAAAACAAAACTTTAGCCGGAGCAAAAATGTTTGCAGAAATTCAATCAAAAGGCCATATTTTATCCAACTGTTTCAACAAAAAAATTGTGCACAGCTGTAAATGCTGTGCACCCACAAAGCCAAGTAAAGTTGGGGGCAATTGTACATCCCCACTGCCTCTAAAACACTGTTTCCTTGTGTTATTAATAATACCTTAGATCACTAAAACTGAATCATTAAAATCTAATTTGTTTTTCCATCATTAGCTTTTTTTTTGCTTTTTTTTTTTTTGTCCTGTCTTCTGCTCTAACAACAATAGATTTTTTTTGGTTTAATTTGTGTGGCTAATCAGTTTCACTTTGAGGTTCTCCTGCATTAGTACACTGCTGCATTTGGAGGGATTGGAGGCAATGAAGTGAAAATAGCAAAACCTACCTAAACCAATACACTTATTCTTTTAAAATGTCAGTATGAGAATATTTCTGGTATTAATGGGCCACATCCTTATGTATTTGCTCATTGTTTATTCAGTTCTTACTCATACAAAATTCTCACTGAAGTCAGTGGGAGTTTTGTCTAACTAAGGACTTCTTCATTCAGAATTTGGTCCATTTGAATTTTGTAAAGCACTTACAGGATTGACATTTTTGGCTTCAATTTCTCAAACTATATTATGTTACACGGGAACTTTTAACAGCTTTACCTGTAATACCAATGAGATTAAGATAAAGGATTATTTTTTGCAACCTTTAACATGATCTCTCTAACTCTAATGTGGGAGCTGAAGTCTAAAATATAATAACTATTGCATGTTTAGTTGGGAGATAACAGCATGATAAGAGAACATTTGTCTTGCAACAGCATTCAGGAGTTAATCAGCTCCTGCCACTTTTGCACTGGCAGATATAAACCTAGCTTTGATGTGCATGACCTAAACTGTACAAGAAGCAGCAGGGTAAACAGCAGAGAATGTCACAGGATGACAATGTGCAGAGCCTGCAAGGTTATGAGGGGATACATACTGAGCACAAGAAAATATTTATGCACCACCAAAATGAGAGTTCAAGTACGAGTATCGGCAGCCTTTTATTTCTGGGATGCAAGTCGGCACTTAGCCAACAGAATGGCAAAAAATGATGGGTTTAGTGTATTACAGATCAGCAAGAACAACGAGTAAGGATACAGAACTTGGAAGGGATCCAGTGCAGCAGCGTATACCATTTATAGCATTAAAAATAATTTTCAGGCAGAACAATATGAATCCTGTTTGCTTAGCACCTGAGGGCATGCAGTAGAGAGGCAGACTGCACGGTTGAGGATGAGTAAGTGAAAACGCAAAGCATATCATCTTATCTTCATCAGTGAACACACAACCTTTGAAATCTCAATCATTTGGCAAAGTGTGTGAGTCCGGAGCTCTAGTCTCTGTCTGATGTAGAGGAAATCTGGATGAGTTCTTGGAGATCAGTTCCCCAGGGGTAATCTGCTGAGCCATTAGCATAATAAGGATTTGTTTGAAATGTCATAGATGAAAGGGGATTCTGGTTAGGGTTAGGATTTAGAATCCATGAACAGGCCATCTGAAATCTAATTTTGCCTTCGACCAGAATTTTCAACAGCCTACAGTATATGGAGAAAATTCTCTCGCTGCCCACTCCCCGAGAAGTAATCTTTTGCAAACTAACCAGAAGATAATCAGGCTGACTGAATTTCCTTTAGCACCTTGTAATTTATTAAATTCCTGACTACCTACGGTCAGTTTTTTCCAATTATTTCATTTTCAATCTTTTCTGGGTAACCATGAAAATGATTTTAGGGGTTTAGGATAACTAGGAAAATATATACATACCTATCCACATCCTTACCCGTCGTGAAATCCTCTCACCCTGGCTGTCCTGTCCTCTTGCCCAAACTTTTACAATTCTTTTCTCAATGGTCACCCTAGTCTTCAGCTTTCTGAACACCAACATATGTAGAATGCTGCTGCCAGTCTTTTCACACATACAAAAATGGTTAAATACAGCATGACAACTCTACTTGTTCCTCATTCATTTTGAAATTCTGTTCAAAATCATCCTCCTTGTCTTTAAAACTCTCCAGGGACTTGCTTCAGCCTATCTCACAGATTTCCTTTCCTATCCTCTAGTAGTAGAGCTATTTTAAAATCCAAATTTCCATCCCATGGGAAATTCTAATATTCCAAAAATTATTTTCATCCCAATTTGAAATGTTTTTTATTTTTTTAGATTGGGAAGTTCCAAAAGACTTTGAGTTTGGAAATGTCAGAACACTTTGTTTTGACACTTTTTTTTTATTGACATGAATTTTGATATTTGTGAATTTAAATGTTTTGTTTCAGTGTCTTGAGCTGATCAAAATATTTATTTCTACACCAATTTGTATTCCCTCTGAACTGCTATGATTTTGTAGTTGTAGTTCAGCTGCCTCATGTCTCCATTCTCTTCAATGGACTGAGCTACCTGGCTGACTACATTCCCCATGGTTCATTTTGAGCCTATGATTCCCATGATGCAGAACACTAGTTCAATCACCGGGAAGATTGCAGTGTAATATGTGTGAAAGTAGATTAAATTTATTATAAGAATAGAAAGGATTAAAGAAATGTTGTCTGCACCTTTAAGCAAAATTGTTGGAATGTTGCAATTTAGGTGTCAGGAACACAGACATTAGCATAGAACAATTGCACCATTCAGGGCAATTGGTGAAGTATTAGCCTTAGATCGATACCAATTGGTAAGGAAGTGGGATATGCATGGTGTGTCCCAGGTGGTTTTTCCTGTCTTTTTTGCTTTCTTTGTTCCTTTGTCTTTCTCCTGCTCTTTTATCTGTATAAATAAGACTGCTTAGGCCTTGCATGGCCACTCACATATTCTGAATGTTATTGGCGGAGCGCTGCGCTAATAAACAGAGTGGTCTGACAAATTGTAAGTCCTGATTCTAACTTTGACATATGGAAGACGTAGTCCAGCCAGGAACCACATCCCATATATGAGAATAGAGATTTGGGGGATAGAATTTGTCTGAAAAAAAAGATATACACCCATGTAGTTCTGTTAGTTGAAATGTTTCTTGTAAGGGTATGTCTACACTACAAAATTAGGTCAATTTTTTAGAAATTGATTTTATACAGTCGATTGCATATGTCCACACTAAGCGCATTAAGTCAGCGGAGTGCATCCTCACTACCATGCCTAGCATCGACTTATGGAGCTGTGCACTGAGGGTAGCTATCCCACAGTTCCCGCAGTCTCTGCCACCCGTTGGAATTCTGGGTTAAGTTCCCAATGCCTGTTAGGAGAAAAAACATTGTTGCAGGTAGTTTGGGGTACATTTTGTCAGTCACCTCTCCCTCTGTGACAGCAATGGCAGACAATCATTTTGCACCAACACCAAGGCGATTAGAAGAACACAGCAAGGCGCGCTGTGCATCAGAGAGGTTTTGAAAACCAGTTTCATGACTGGCCAGTCTTCGGTGTGACAATTGTATGTGTTTCTCCTTGATGAAAACCCACCCCCTTTGTTGATTTTAATTCCCTGTAAGCCAACCACCCTCCCCGCTTCAAAATAAAGTAACTATTATTTTGAAACCATGCATTCTTTCTTTGTTAATTAAAAAAATGAGATAACGGACAAGGTAGCCTGGGTGGGGTGGGGGAGGAGGGAAGGACAAGGCTACATTGCTTATTGTAGCCACACTGAAAATCAAATTGTTTGAATGACAGCCTTCTGTTGCTTTGGCCATCCTCTGCAGTGGAGTGGCTGGATGCTTGGAACCCTCCCCCCCATCCCCTCGCCCCACGTTCTTGGGCATCTGGGTGAGGAGGCTATGGAACATGGGGATGAGGGTAGGAGGTTATACAGTGGATGCAGCGGGGGTCTGTGCTCTTGTTGGCTTTCCTGCAGCTCCAACAGACGCTTCATCATCATGTCTGTTTGCTCCCCCAACAGATGCTTCATCATGTCCTTTCCTGGCCTCTGCCACTGAATGCCTCCATGCATTAAGCTGTGCCCTATCAACTGGGGAGGACTGCATGAGCTCAGAAAACATGTTATCGCTAGTGCGTTTTTTTCGCCTTCTAATTAGCGATAACCTCAGGGACAGAGATGATAGGGGGAGTGTAGATACATTCTACGCTTTACGACTCTGAGGGGACTGCGTGGTCACCTGTGCTGCTGAGTTTGCCACACTGACCAAACAGGAAATGAAATTCAAAAGTTCCCGGAGCTTTTCCTGTGTACCTGGCTAGTGCTTCGGAATTCAAAGTGCTGTCCAGAGCAGTCACAATGGAGCACTCTGGGATAGCTCCTGGAGGGCAATACCGTCGATTTGCATCCTCACTACCCCAAATTCGACCCAGCAAAGTCGATTTTAGTGCTACTCCCCTCTCCGGGGAGGAGTACAGAAGTCAATTTTAAGAATGGGGTTGGTTGTGTGAACGCATTCATTTTTAAATCAACCTAACGTGGCTAAATTTGACTTCACCCCATAGTGTAGACCAGACCTAAATATGTTCATTTTAGGGCTGTCAAGTGATTAAAAAAATTAATCATGATTTATCATACTGTTAATAATAGAATACAATTTTTAAATAGTTTTGGATATTTTCTACATTTTCAAATATATTGATTTTAATTACAACACAGAATACAGTGTTCAGTGCTTATTTTATATCTTTTATTACAAATATTTGCCCTGTAAAAAACAGAAGAAATAGTATTTTTCAATTCACCTAATACAAGTTCTGTAGCGCAGTCTCTTTATCAGGAAAGTTGAACTTCCAAATATAGAGTTATGTACAAAGAATAACTGAACTCAAAAATAAAACAGTGTAAAACTTTAGATCCTACACATCCACTCAGTCTTACTTCTTGTTCATCCAATTGCTCAGACAAATATGTTTTTTTTACATTTGCAGGAGATAATACCGCCTGCTTCTTATTTACAATGTCACCTGAAAGTGAGAACAGGCATTTACATGGCGCTATTATAGCCAGCGTCACAAGATATTTATGTGCCAGATGCACTAAAGATTCACATGTCCCTTCATGCTTCAATCACCATTCCAGAGGACTTGTGTCCATGCCAATAATGGGTTCTGCTCGATAACCATCTAAAGCAGTGCAGACCGCTGCATGTTCATTTTGATCATGAGTCAGATACCACCAGCCAAAGATTGTTTTTCTTTTTTTGGTGGTTCAGGTTCTGTAGTTTCCGCATTGGAGTGTTGCTGTTTTAAGACTTCTGAAAGCATGCTCTACACCTCGTCCCTCTCAGATTTTGGAAGGCACTTCAGATTCTTAAATCTTGGATCCAGCATTGTAGCTGTCTTCAGAAATCTCACATTGGTACCTTCTTTGTGTTTTGTCAAATCTGCAGTTCAAGTGTTCTTAAAATGTGCTGGGTCTTCATCCAAGACTGCTATAACATGAAATTTATTGCAGAATGTGAGTAAAACAGAGTAGGAGACATACAGTTGACACCCCCAAGGAGTTCATTCACAAATTTAATGCATTAATTTTTAACAAGCATCATGAGCATGGAAGCATGTCCTCTGGAATGGTGACCAAAGCATGAAAAGGCATACAAATGTTTAGCATAACTGGCACATATATACCTTGCAGTGCCGGTTACAAAAGTGGCAAGTGAACTCCTGTTCTCACTTTCAGATGACATTGTAAATAAGAAGAGGGCAGCATTATCTCCCATAAATGTAAACAATCTTATTTGTCTTAGTGATTGTCTGACCAAGAAGTAAGACTGAATGGACCTGTAGGCTCTAAAGTTTTGCATTGTTTTGTTTCTGAGTGCAGTTATGTAACAACAAAAATCTACATTTGTAAGTTGCTCTTACTTTAGTGCAATCTCTTTATCTTGTACTTGTATGAGGTGAATTGAAAAATACTATTTGTTTGCCATTTTTACAGTGCAAATATTTGTAATAAAAAATAATATAAAGTGAGCACTGTTAACTTTGTATACCGTGTTGTAATTGAAATCAATATATTTGAAAATGTAGAAAAACATCCAAAAGTATTTAATAAATTTCAGTTGGTATTTTATTGTTTAGCAGTGCAATTAAAACTGCAATTAATCAGGATTAATTTTTTGAATTAATTGCATGAGTTAACTATGATTGACAGCCCTAGTTGATTTCTTCAAAATTTCCCATTTTTGATGAAAATTCCATTCAAAAAATGTCAGTTATTTTCTGTTTTAAAGAAAATGACTTTAAATTTTGCGGAAATTGATTTGCCACTCTTTCACTTGTGATTGGTGACTGAGTTTTGTCACACGTTGCTGTGTGGTGGTGCATGAGTGGATAAGTATACCTGTAAATACTGGGAGGGCGTGTGATCAAGTCAGCTGAGCAGCAAATCAGAGGGTGAAATGTTGTTCTGTTTGGATTGGGGCTAGGCACTAGGCCCAGATACATTAAACTACTATCTTCTCATGGGGTTCCCTATAGGGCTACTGAGCCATAAACCTCCTTTATCTCAATCTTTGGGATGAGGGAACAGATTTTGGGCTCTTTGTCTCACTGATCATTGCAAGTTGCAGTTCTTTGCCTGAGCTTTTCAATACATGGGGGTTCTGGGCAGACCTTATATATTGTGGGTCTCACTGTCTGTTAATGGGGTTTCCTGTAGGCTGCTGTGTCATACCCCCAAACCTTTGGCATGAGAGAACAGGAATTTGAAGCTGGTGTTTTTATCATTGGACCTTGCAGTTCTTCTACTCTAGGGCCCCATTTTCCTCTAACATTTACCCTCCAGCTCCATGGTGCTAATCCACTCCATAGATTTCTCCCAATAGGAGCCTGGGTGCAGCAGTGCCTGGTCCCTGCATTGAGAGTGGACCAGGAAAGACTGATTGGGGCTCCATTCAGGAATGGAAGAATGGGTGGGAACTGAGCTAGTGTTGGAGTAAGGGGAACAGGCAGAGTTTGCTGCTTGTGGTCCTCGAAATACCTTCCGAGAATTCTAGGTACCTCTTCCAGAGGTGGTTTCACTGGTCCCTGACTCCTGCTCCTTGCTAATGTGTGAATCTGACTTCCCTACAACCAAAAAAAAATGTTCCCAGGTGGTGGAGGGCAGCCCTCTTCCTCTACTACCTCTAGGCTACCAAGCAAGTGCAGCTATTTCTTTCACATAATTTTCCTGGTCCACCTTCTCCTCATTTTTCCCCCATCCACGATGCACTGGGGGATTATTTTTGCTTTGTTTTGCTGTGACTTGGAGTTGATTTTTTTTTCTCCTTTTTTTTAAATGTGGCAAGCTGAAGACAGTTCACCCTCCCTTTGACTTCCCTTGCCTACTGACACACTGAGAGAGAAACTCAAAATAGCCACTCTTGGACTTCCTCTCTAAGCAAATGTCAAAATGTTGGATGAATTCAAATCTTCATTAATTTCTAATTGAAAATGTTCACATTTTTCCTTTCAGAAGTTTTCAATTTTGAAACTATCAGAATTTTTCATTTCGTAAGAAATTTTAAATTCTCTACATTTCATTTTATAATTTTTTACATTTATTTGGCAAAACTTAGTATAAAACCATTAGAATTCTAGGATTTAACTACTGGAATCAGAGGTGCCACCTAACCCAGAGACAGCTTTGGGCTAATGTCAGTAGCTTGATGTCAGAATTGTTCAGGAGCCCTAACGATTGGCACCTGTAATGTCATGAGAAAACAGTGAGTTACAGACTTGGCAGGCCAAATTCTGGCCTCAACCTAGCTCATATGAATGGTTGTCAATGGGAGCCATCTGCAGAGAGGTGAGCACAGAATATGGTCCTTAGAGGAGAATAAGAAGAGGTGACTTTCTATTGAATGCCAATCTAACTGCAAATGTAAATTAATTCTAAAACAGTGGAAATCAGATAAAGGAATTAAAATTGCTAAAATTATACCACTGTAATCCATTATCTGCTTGTTTCCAGTGCAATTCAGTCTGTAGAAGCCTAACCATGCTTCTAAAAATGTGATTAGAAGAAAATAAAATAAAATTACAACTTAGTCTATAAATTAACTCTTCAAGTATATATAAATTAACAAACAGAACTATGTCAATTAATCCAGACTTGCTTCCAGGAAGCATGTGTCTAAATTAGATGTGATTTTTCTTTGACCAGCAACATTTGACTCTGCTTCTAGTAATGTGTGTTTCACTGTAAGGACCCAAATGCTGTTCACCTTGCTCTTTCAAAACGTTCCCTATCTTCATTGGAAATTTTACATGGGAAAGTGAGCAGAATTTCCTTCAAAAGGAGAGAGGTGTATGCATTTTTACTTTTTTAAATATCCATAAGTATGCTAGGTGCCTCACATTAATAAACATTTCCTATGCCAAAGAATTTATAATCTAAATATTATGTATATGTACACACACAACTATATGTGCTTATATATCTCCAGAGGAATATATATGAATTTTTAAAGCAAAAGTGTCATCAGGTGTGTTCACTATGGCCAGTGTTGTCTTATTCCTTTCCTAAGGCTACGTCTAGACTACTCGCCATATTGGCGGGTTAAAATCGATTGCTCGGGGATCGATATATCACGTCTCATCTAGACACGATATATCGATCCCCGAGCGCGCTTATATCGATTCTGGAACTCCACCAACCCCAACGGAGTTCCGGAATCGACAGGGGGAGCCACGGACATCGATCCTGCGCGGTGAGGACAGGTGAGTAATCCGATCTTAGATATTCGACTTCAGCTACGTTATTCACGTAGCTGAAGTTGCGTATCTAAGATCGATTTCCCCCCGTAGTGTAGACCAGCCCTAAGTGATGTTCGGATACTTCGGTAGCAAGAGCCTTTTTTTAACGACACAAAGTGTGTGATTTTTTCCTCCCCCCAAGACATTTCAAATTGGTCTCCATTTGTGAGCATCCTCAAGTCAACTGTGAGTGAACTTTTCAACCTGGGCATTTGATAGATTCTAATACCTGCACACACAGCTGTTAGAATTCATCCTCCCCTGCATTCACAGGTGTTACTGACTGGAAGGTGAACAAACATACAGAGACTGGAAAAAAGTACATACCTGAAAAAAATACTATGTGAAAATCAGGCCCAGAATCTCAACTTCTGGGAGGATAAATTAGCCGTGACTGCTAAAACTTGGAGCATCTTTCACTTCTCCTTTCCCAAAGAAAAGCTAGTCACTTTGCTGCAGGACTTGTAAGTTCTATCTATTCAACATGAATCTTAGAGACTCGTCTCCATTCACAGGGCTACTAAGCAGGTCACAGTTGTTTTTAATCATCCAATTAGCTTTCCATTAAGATAATATAATGAGGTTTGTTTGCTGGTTGTCAGAGATCCTTATGGCTCGCTCATTTTATGTGCCCTGTCCATTCAAGCAGCAAACAAATAACATAAAA
Organism: Chelonoidis abingdonii; assembly: GCF_003597395.2. Lineage (NCBI taxonomy): Eukaryota > Metazoa > Chordata > Testudines > Testudinidae > Chelonoidis > Chelonoidis abingdonii. Next base: position 118,391,943 of record NC_133769.1, read on the forward strand.
CTACTACAGAGTAGTAAACATAACCTCAAATTCTTTGCACCGTAAAAGGAAATATAGCTGGAGATGAAGAAGCTGCAAGGGATCTTCATTTTTCTCTCCTTCCAGTTGTGTTTTTCCCTGTCTGCTGTGAGCTGTGTGAACAGAATGTGAAATATGCCCTTATATTACTCATGAAAAGGAAAGGTCATACACACACACACAAAAAGCAAGTGAAAGAAAAAGACCCATAGCCTTAAAACAGGAAAAATGGGACCTTAGGGCCACCTTCTTTGCTTAGAAATTTCAGGAGGGAGAAGTTAGATTATTTATATCTCCATTTATTTATAAAGCACTCCCTGCTGAGGCATTCACTGCTCTGCATAAACAATTATAAAAGAATCAAGCAGATTAAAAACATAAATTAAAGCATCATAAAATACACAAGTTATCAGATTAAAATGCCTCTGGAAGATGTATTTTAGAAGTGGGGAGGGATGGGCTATACGAGGTTACAGAAGGAGAAAGTTCTATGCCCACTGGGCCAGTACAGCACAGCCTCAGGGCCATATTCTTATCAGGGAGTCAGTTACAGCTCCCTGATTCTCTGCTCTGACCCTGGAGCAGTTTAGAGCAATTTTACGGCTGCTCTAAAAGACCTCAGCACCCAACATGCCTTTGGGACATCTGGGCACATATTAGGGTGCCTGCTAGCCATTTTGACCCAAATGACTAGCCAAAAATGTTGGGTCATGCAGGCGGTTCCCATTTGGAGGAGAACTTGATGATAGGTATTTCTTTGATGCAATTTTGATTATTTAAAAAGAATGCACACTGAACACAGTAGGAGTCAAGTGGTAGGAAACACTGTCCTTGCTCAAAGCATCAAACTCTTTCAGCCAGCATTCTGCCTATCTAGGTTTCTCCCAAGGCCCCACACCTTGCTTCCAGGCTGGACCTCCTTGTCTTCTTTCCTGTTCCTTGTTTTGTGGTGCTGCAGCTTTGTGCTGTGTCTTTCTCTTTCTCTCACACACAGACCAAAAACAGTTCCATGAATCCAAATCCTAGCCCTGCATTTGAAACCCATTGGGCCAGGTAATTCAGCTTCCACTCATGTTTTTCCATGTGTTTGCATTTTCGAGTGCAACTACTATTGTTTCAGCTATCTGATTGCAAGGTCTTCTTTGTGTTTAGTCTGTATGGTGAAGGTGGTGGCCATACCTGACGCATAGCAAGATTTAGCAGCTAGGGAGCACTGCTAGAGACCTCTATAGGGGCATTATCATTATGGGTTATTCAAAAATTCCCCTCCCATGCATAGTGTATTCATTGTTCTTCCTGGACAGGGAAATGTTCGACAATTTAACACCAACATGTTGTCAAGTTCAAAAGGGTTAGGCTGCATGGGATTGTTTAAATAATAATAATGTGTTGTTAGTAAAATGGAGCTCTGAAATGTTTTATGGCTTGTAGATTCCTATATCTCATTTGAGCTTCTGAATGAATCCAAACACCTAAGTGTGGTGAGCAGCCAATGTGTAATTCATATAAGTAATTTAGGGAGCCGAATGAGACACGATACGCTCCATGATGATCTATTAGATGTAGCTGTCATATTGAAGCCACTTTGATTTAAATGGATGCCTCTGGTATTCTGTCCTTAATCATTGGTTGGTGCTTTCAGCAATTGAGGATAGCACCACAAATGGCTGTTCTAACCTTGGGGGAATTTTCTGGACTGCATCTATGTCTGAAACCAGCTAAGGGAAACCTGCAAAAAAATTCCACACTTGAGATCTCCCCTTGTCACAAAAACAGCACAAGGCCAATGAACAACTTAATCCTTGTGTTGAGGATTTAAATAATTAGAGGCCTAAGGCTGGCCCTCTCCACGGGGGAATTCCAGCCTGGACAATGTGGGAAGAGGGGAAAGTCTGATCAGTGTGATAAGACTATAGCATAGCCGTTGCTTTTTGTTTAATTGAAATAATGAACTTGAAACCAGAAAGTAGAATCTGAATTTCTTTGTACTTTAGAGGTTTGGATTTGAATCTCCAGATCCCAGCCTGTCCAAAACAAAACCCAGAAGGGACCTATTTTCTGCCATTAGATCATGTATAGCCAGAATCTAGAGAACAGCCATTATTGGCAAGTTTTAGTCCAAAATAGGAGAAATCTTGAAAGATCCGCTGAACTTATAGGATTTCCATTGTTTGGGAACTGAAGTCTGGGAAGAATAATTCATGCAATATAGGCACTATCTAATTTGAACCAAAACTCAATTCCTAGACCTGATTAGTCACCTAACCCAAACCACATCACTAGCCTATAGCTAATCTGAATCAGGACCCAAACACAGCCTCCTTGTTCCAGCTATATTGATATGGTACCTAGATGCTCAGATACCTCAGTGATGAGCTTATAATAAGAATCTAAATAGAACAGAAACATAATAGTTTTATATTCTCCAAGTTGAATGCAATAATAGTTAATGCACTATAGCATAGCTGTGACTGAAGTAACATAATTGGCGCACACATTGAGACGTGAGTTCTTTTAGGAAACAAGGATAGCAATGGCTCAATCTACGAGATGCCCTGATTTGATCACACAGTAAGCAGTGGCAGAGCTGGGAATAGAAAGTGAGGCCTGACTTTCCATCCTCTTCCCTATCCACTGTACCATGCTTCCCCAGACCTTGATTTTAAGCTCAGTGATCAGACAGCAAGTGGTAAAATTGACCATCTGAAGTGATGAAAGAGTAAGCCATCTGTCTAAATGAGAATGCATTTAAATTCAGGTCCTGAACTTCTGAAGAGAATAAGGGTCGGGAAGGCGCTCCGGATGTCACTTCTGAGCAACAACCAGCCTACCTTGGCTGACTCAGCAATAGTATTGTTGGGTAATAGAGTATGTCTAGCCATCCTTGGTTAGAAGAACAAGGCACCATCATGAAGGGCCTTTGATAGGTGATTTAAAAGAAAAACTGTGGCTCTTTAGAGTCTATTAATGGTTAAATCATAGAAGTGTAGGACTGGAAGGGACCTGCAGAGGTCATCTAGTCCAGTTCCCTGCATTGAGGCAGGACTAAGTATTATCTAGACCATCCCTGACAGGTGTTTGTCTAACTTCTTAAAAACTTGTAACTTGTTACCGTACCCTTACAGTTAGGAAAAACTTCCTAATGTCTAACCTAAATCTCCCTTCCTGCAATTTAAGCACTTTACTTCTTGTCCTGTTTTCAGTGGTTAAGGAGAACAATTTATCACCCTTCTCTTCATAACAACTTTTACGTACTTGAAGGCTGCTATCATGTCCCCCCTCAATCTTCTCTTCTCCAGACTAAACAAACTGAGGTTTTTTCAACCTTTCCTTATAGGTCATGTTTTCTAGACCTTTAATCATTTTTGTTGCTCTCTTCTGGACTATCTCCAACTTGTCAACATCTTTCCTGAAATATGGTACCCAGAACTGGACACAGGACTCCAGTTGATGCCTTATCAGTGCTGAGTCAAGTGGAAAAATTACTATTTATGGCTTGCTTACAACACTCCAGCTAACATCCCAGAATGATTATTGCTTCTTGGTTTTTTTGGTTTTGAGGGTTTTTTTGCAACAGTGTTGAAAACTATTTAGTTTGTGATCCACTATGACCCTCTGATCCCTGTCTGGAGTGCTCCTTCCTAGGCAGTCATTTCTCATTTTGTATTTATGCAATTGATTGTTCCTTCCTAAGTATTGTACTTTGCATTTGTCCTGACTGAATTTCATCCTGTTTATTTCAAACAATTTCTCCAATTTGTCAAGATCATTTTGAATTATAATCCTGTCCTCCAAAGTACTTGTAACCCCTCTCAGAATGGTATTGTTCTCAAACTGTATAAGTGTACTCCCTATGCCATTATCCAAATCATTTATGAAGATATTGAATAGAACCAGACCCAGAACAGGTCCCTGCAAGACCCCACTTGATATGCCCTTCCAGCTTGACTGTGGACCATTGGTAACTACTTTCTGAGTATGGTTTTCAAACCAGTTGTGCACCCACCTTATAGCAGAAGCAGCAAAGAATCCTGTGGCACCTTATAGACTAACAGAGGTTTTGGAGCATTTTGGAGCATAGTCTATAAGGTGCTACAGGACTCTTTGCTGCTTTTACAGATCCAGACTAACATGGCTACCCCTCTGATACTTGACACTTATAGCAGGTTCATCTAGGCTATATTTCCCTAATTTGTTCATGAGAATGTCATGTGAGACACTATCAAAGCTTTACTAATATTGAGATACATGACATCTACTGCTTCCCCCATCCACAAGGCTTGTTATCCTGTCAAAGAAGGATATGTAGGTTGGTTTGACATGATTTGTTCTTGACAAATCCATGTTGACTGTCACTTATCACCTTATTATCTTCTAGGTGCTTACAAATTGATTGATTATTTGTTCCATTATCTTTCTGGGTACTGAAGTTAAACTGACTGGTCTATAATTTCCTGGGATGTCCTTATTCCCCTTTTTATAGATAAGTACTATGTTTGCCCTTTTCCAGTCCTCTGGGATCTCTCTTGTCCTCCATGAGTTTTCAAAGATAATCGCTAATGATTCAGATCTCTTCAGCCAGTTCCTTAAATATTCTATGGTGTATTTCATCAGGCCTTGCTGGCTTGAAGCCATCTAATTTAAGTAATTCTCAACTTGTTCTTTTTGTTCTATGTTAGCCTCGCCTTCCCCACCCCACCCCATTCACCCCATTTACACTAACGTTCTCATTCCATTTACACAGATGTTCACTATTTTAGTTATCTGATCACTGCTAAACTTTTTGGTGAAAACTGAAACTAAAAAGGGATTTAACACTTCAGCCATTGCTGTGTTCTCTGTTATTGTCTTTCCCTCCTCATTGAGTAATGGGCCTACCCTGTCCTTGGTCTTCCTTTTGCTTCTAATGTATTTGTAAAATGTCCCTAGCTAGTTCAATCTCATTTTGTGCCTTGGCCTTTCTAATTTTGTCCCTACGTGCTTGTGTTGTTGGGGTTTTTTTTTATCTTCATCCTTCATACTTTGACCTACTTTCCACTTTTTGTCTGACTCTTTTTTGTTTCAGGTCATTGATGATCCCCTAGTTAAACCAGGGTGGTCATTTCCCATACTTCCTATCTTTCCTACACATTGGGATAGTTTGCTTTTGTGCACCTAATAACGTCTCTTTAAAAACTGATGTATTTATTCAGATTTATAAAATAAGCAAGTAATAGTACGTCATGGGCACCCCTTTCAAAACTTCAGTTCACAGTCATCTATAAAACAAATTGAATTGCTTGGGTCTGTCTCTCCATTGCCCCAAACCTTGTGTACTTGTTACACCAGTGCAAAGTGGGTGAAAAATGTTACTAGCTCAAAATGATAATGACTTACACTTTGGTTCAAAGGTGGGATTTCCATATTCACCTCAGTGAATTAGGAGCATAAATGCCGCTGAAAGTCAACCTAAATTATTACACAAGATGCAAAGGAATGAAGAATTGGGCCTTTATGCACCTTGTAAATTGCCCTTGCATTTACAATCAGATTCTGCCACAAAATGTAATCCCTAGTGAACCCAAAAATAACTCCTCCCAACCCTTAGGCTGCTTCTTCAGAAAGCACCCTAGAGAAAAGGCTTGGGATCAGACTGAGCCAGGGCTCTATGAACTCACAAGGGTTTTAGTGGGAGCTCTGAGTGCAGACCATTTATAGGACTGGCTGCAATAACTGATATCTTGTTTTCTTTCTAAATCCATGGGAGGTACACATGTGGACCAAGGGCAGGATATTAATCATTTTACATAACTAAAAGTTGGCTCTCACAAACACTTGATGTATGAAATCGCCATGTTGAAGGCAAAGGGAATTCTACATGTAGAACACATCTGTTTGTTCATCCATCTACTCTGATGCATCTAAACTAATCTGTGATTCTAAGCATTTTTAAAGTACCCACTGATTATAGTATTTCCATGGAATGGTCAGTTGCAGGATCAGGCCCTAATTCTTTAGAGTGGGAATGTCAAAAGCTCTCAGTGTTGAGCTTTCTGTTCCCGGTGAAGCCTGTGGTAAAACACCCATTTCAGTGTGAGTAGAGTTAGGCTAGTCCTGAGCACTTTTGAAAATCTTTGCTAAACAATTCTGACCTCTTCTGCTTCACACCCCGATTACTCAAGATTTGTTGCGTGCTATCCATTCACTGCCTTCTCTTTGTATATTTTGCCCCTGTCAGGTTATGCAGGATAAAATTAGGTAGTGTTCTAGCACTGGGTTTTTAAGATCTTTCTGGATTGAGGAACAGGTATAAGAAGATACAGTGTGTGGTGTTTCAGAACCAGAAAAAAAAGTGAATGGAATAATTCTCAACAGCCAAGCATTTTTCGAGTCCTCTCTCTGCTGAATAAAGAGAAAAGTTTCACCATTTTCTGCAGTGAAAATGCTGCATGAGAAAAAAACCTTTTTTGCTTTTTTGATAGTTTTAGTCTCTTGCATGCTTGTCTGCTACACTCATGTATACTTAACTGAAAATGTCTCTTTAGCAACACAGTATCTTTTGGAAGTAATCCAACATTAACCACCCTGTCTTAACATATGTTTTATTGAGTTGATCCTGTAAGTGCACACATCTGGTTCTGTTGCATCAAAGGTCAGAGTTATTCACTGCAGCTTTAGGCCAGCATATTCACATAGAGCGGATATTCATATCTCAGATCTTATGATAACTTGTAATCCAGAAACACAGATCGTTTCACTCACAGTTTCCTTCTCCTCCTTTTCCAATGTTACATTTATATTTCCTTCCTTCCGGTCAGCAAAAGGCCGCTTCTCTTAGTGCACAGAGCCTATGGTATCAGCCATGCATCTTTCTGAACCTGTATATAAATTAGTGCCATAAAAGCAGTGGCCCTTCAAACATTACTGTCTGCCCTCCACAACAAAGCATTTGCAGTATGCAAAGTATTTCCTATTGTACGTTTAAGGAAGTGCAAGGAAATAATGCAGATACAGATACTGTACTGTATAATGCAGATACTAAGGTTAAGCTGGCAGGTTTTTAAAGGCCATCCATGGGCAGGACCTCCTGTTTATAACTTAGAACCCTTGTATAAGAAATAGTTTTTAAAATGCCATAGTTGAGGACTAGAGTATTGGAGAGAGAGGGAAAAGCTGAGAGAGCCTTGTGTAAGCAGGGTCTGAACAAGGTCTCCCCTGACATCTAGTGATGAGCTGGAGGAAGACTACAGGAGCAGACCCTATTTGCGTAGACATGCCCACTTTGCCTAGGTGCGCAGCATGGTGGAGCTGCTTTCCCAAAATGATGAATGTTGGCTGGTTTTGGGTTACAGATCACTCTAGTATTCAAATGCAGTGGTAATGAAATGTTATCTTTATTGTACGAGTAAAGGGCAGCAGAGCTATGCTTAGCATGTGCTGACTGAAGGGGTCATCCAACCTAAATAAAACCTTGCTTGCTAAGCAGGGGATAAGAATGCCAAATCCTAGTGAAGATGAGTGGGTGAGAGTAGGTGTCCCTATCCCTATCCGGTGGTGTGGGGTCTGCCCAAAGAGTCCTAGACACTATTTGACCAGCTCCTCTTCAGTGTTTAATCAAAGAGCTAATTAGACTCAATAGAGAGTCCTTGTTTCTGGCTGGTGATTCCTAGAGCTGATGTAGCTTCTGAGCAGATCTAGGAGCTAAGGCTCAGACCTTGTGTGGGGACAGTGAAAGACAACACAAAGACTGCGCTGGCTGTGAGGTTCCCCACTACTAGCTGAAGTCACCAAGAGCTGAGTTAAGTGGCAGAACCTCAGAACATGATGTAGAAGCAGCAAGCAGAGGTGACTGATGGCAGCAGAGAGTGGTAGTAGACAAACAGTGGCAGCAGCAGAGGGGTTACTTGATGCCCTCAGGGGTGGGAGGTGAATCATGTGAACACATCCCTGAATTCTGGGTCTTTGCTACCCAAAGACAGCCAGCTCTGTGTGGGTTGCAGCAGAGAGAGAGCGGAGTGATGTGTTAAAGGGACATTCGTCGAACTTTCCCACTGCAAGGTGGGAAACTGAGGTAAAGGACTCTGCCCAATGCATTGTGAGGTCGGGTTGCTTATGATCACATGCTTTTGAATGTGGTTGTGGTGGTGTCACAAATTAATGCTTGGTTCCTTTTCCCTTTTAATAAAAGTTCTTTTTGTTATACACAGATTCAATGCTTGCAAGACAGAGACTATTGCCTCTAGGGATGCTGGTGGGGTTTTCCCAGATTACTGAGTGGGGACTTGGGCCAGTTCTGTTTTGTATTTTTAAGAGTAACCCTTAGGTGCTGCTGACTCCACCTGGCAGAAATGTTACACTTGTAATGTTTACATTTCTTAGTTTGTTAATTGTTTATTTGGGACAGGGACAGTACAGCACCTAGCACGGTGAGAACCTGGTCCTGATTGAAGCCTTTAGTAACTACTGCAATAGAAATATTAAAAACTAATAATGCTGTGTGGCATGTGTGAGATGGGAAGGAGGATGTTGGAAGAAAGAGATGGGAAAGTAGCACAGTTCTGGTCAGCTCCTCAGAAGTAGTGCTGGGTTGGTAACTTAACTCCCAATGGAAAAAAGCCCCAGAATGCCATGCCTGTTCACTCAGAGTTGCTTGCATGTACTTGATGTTTTCAAACTCCCATCATTACCCCAGGACATCAGTAGGAATTATAGACAACACAGAGACATCTTCAGCAATGAAAAATAGGATTAGAGGTTTCTGATGTTAATGTAATCATTCCAAAATCCTTTGGAAACAGATATTAGTATTAACAATAGGTTAACATTTATGTCTTTATTAAGAGTAAATGTGCGATCTATTTCTCTTTAATGTAAACTCTGGTGAAACAAGGCTTTGACTAAAATGTCAGCTACTCTAGCTAATGCTTATGTCCAGTTTCTGTAATGATCAGCACTGAAATCAGCTACAGAACATTTGCACGTGCTCTGGAGATTTATTTCAACCAGCTCAAGTCAACGTTTCTCTCTGTATTCCCTTCCCCACTCGCTCCAGACATTTTGCCTGGCCTTTTCTCTGTTGCGCCACAGCCTTGCCACTAGCCAAGCAAAAACTTTCTGCTCTGCAATTCCCTCCATCTGCAACATGCATCCTGCATTCCAGCCTCATAGACACTGAATAAATTTTTCAATGACAGCTGAAAACATATGGTATCTTCTGTCTTTTTTCTTTACCGTATTGTATCTCCAACTTCACTCTGAATCTGCCATTGTGTTTTGTCTTATCACTCTGGACTGGATTAACTCTGAAGGTGACAAGAGCAGGGCCGGCTCTAGGCACCAGCATTCCAAGCATGTGTTTGGGGTGGCACTTTTGAAGGGGCGGCACTCTGGTTTTTTGTTTGTTTGTTTGCTTTGGCAGTGGCACTCTGGCCTCCTTTTATTTATTTTATTTTATTTTATTTTATTTTGCTTGGGGCAGCAAAAAACCTGGAGCCAGCCCTGGACAAGAGGATGCAGTTTGCACCCCCTTTCAGCCCAGAGGGTCGTTGAGCTGGAAAGGGCATTCAACCCTAGGGCAGCAACAGTATCCTGGAACTCTGCAGGGAAAGGACATATTTAAACTCAGGTTGGAGCTGCATAAGATCCCTGCCAACAGAGACTGCCCAGGAGAGGAAATGAATCACTTTCTGTGGGCTGGCATCTTTTAGGATAGTGCCAACTGGTCCTGGGCTTCCCAAAAGAGTTGAAATGCAGGGTATCTTGCACTTCTACGTCCTCTGGATCCTGGAACCCCAGGGGTTAATCTGGCACTAAATTGTACTATTGAGCTCTGTTAGAGCAAAGCGTCATTTTGGATACTCACCCAGGAATGGTACTTAAACCTGAAAATGATCTAAGGTTCATCCATCCAATTGTGGCAAAGCACTTTATCACCATGAGTTGATTAAGCCCAGTGCTTAATTTGAGCTGGGGCTTGCCAAGGCTGAGCCCCATTATCTATGAGCTTGGCAGTTCGTAGCACCAGCACCTCTGGGCTTGCTGCATCAGTTATGAAGTAAAAAAATTGCTTGAGCCCCAACACCTCTTTCATTACAATTTAAGCCCCATGACTGTCAAGTACAGTTGGTATTCTCCTCTTCCCTTAACTCATGAAGCAGGTCAGCATCAGAGCCTGGACTGGAACCCTCCATCCTGAATCCTAGGCATGTCTTCTAACCAATAAACCACACTGCCTTTTTAGTGGAGAGCTGCTGAGGTTTATGGTTTAGGAAAGAAGTGAACATAAATCAATGATTTTTTTTTTTAAATCCTTCTCAGTTCCAAGCAGAGCTAATTCATGGATAAAAAGTGGCCTCTTGAAATAGTCTCAGAGTAGCTGCACGTTTAAAACTGGGTAATATTTTTCCTTTGGATTTGGTTCCTAAAATCATTAGTTTAAATGGAGAGAGTAATAAAGTCTCTGTTCTGCTCAGCAGCGTTTGGTATCTTATGTTCATTGCAGAGAATTTTACAGTGTTTTGTTTTTTATGGATCCCCTAAAAATTGTTCTGAGTACACCACCACCTCAATCCACAGATCCACCTACTAGTTGGCCCAAGCACAAGAAATAACACCACCAAAATAGCTGGGCTCCATTTGCACATGGAGCCCCTCAGAAAGCACTCTGAGGACTATGGTCTCAAACCCTACTGGTGATCGGCGGGGGTGGAACAAAAGGGCTGATCTATCTACGCAGGGCTTGCTTATGGCTATGGAGGCATAGAGAGAGGCCCTTAATGGAATGGGATGCAGTAAGAAAAGTCTCTCCCTTTCCATTTTAAAAACGTTTGTTCATCCCTAGCAAGGCTGATTCAGTCCCAATTGCAGCACTGCCATGCCTAATTCCCAGCACATTATTCCCCAGCTGAGCCCATTTCTCTGTTCCTCTTGTATTCCCACAGACTTTTCTTAGCTAGGGCATTGTCTCCTCAGTGCAGAGTTAACACAGGCTAGCTGCCTGCTGAGCGGAATGTAGCCTGGCCTCATGCCATGCTGATAAAGGCATGTGGCAGCACAAAGGCGTGTGGTAATCAAAAGGCGCTGCATAAAGACTTCCCATCACACATTGATTTTTATTAGAGGTCCTCCGACAGCTCCGCTTACACTTACTTTACAAATGTGCGCATGGAACTTAATTGTCAATGTTTGTTTTTCTACTGTTTGCACAGCAAGTAGCCACTCAGCTCCAGGGAATTGGGGGAAAAGCAGGGACATTAAATAAGACTATTTCAGGAATCAGCAAGCCTTTTACCATTTCAGAGCTCTTATCTGTTGCCAAGCCAGTGGCCCGGCAGTTGGCTATTTACTCTTGCATGCCAATTTCTTTGAGTAATAATAAGTAATGTGAGGTTGGAGGTAGAGTGGTCACCTTATAAAAAGTCAACATTTGTAAACAGTTACCAGTATTGGTATTGTAACTGTAAACTGAAATGTCTTGGGTATCTCTGTGTGAAGGTTAATGGTGATCACTGTAATTTACAATTGCATCGAGTAACTTAGGCTTTGTCTACACTGCACTTTAGTAAGTAAAACTTTTGTCATTCAGGAGTGTGAGAAAAACACCCACTCCTGAACAACAAAAGTTTTACCGATGAAAAGGGCCGACGTGGACAGTACTTTGTCATCAGGAGAGCTCTCTCGCCGACAAAGCTACTGCTCTCCTTTGCAGTGTATTTATTTTATCGGCAGGAGAGCTCTCTCCCATCAACAAAGACCGGCTACACTGTGCACCTTTCAGTGGCATGGCTGTAGCAGCACAGCTGTGTCGCTAAAAGGAGCATAGTGTAGACATAGCCTAAGTAACATTTACCTAATATATGTGTAATTTCCCTAGTTAGCCCCTGTATTAAGAGCAGGGCATACTGCAATGTTAAGATAGCATTATCTAATGGAAAACGACAGCCTTTTTAAGCACAAAGGCTTGTATGCTACTGTAAAACAGATTTCTGAGGCATGTACAATAGTGTGTTAACGTGCAGATGAACTGGATAATGTGGTTCTTGGTCATCCACTACAGCATCAGGAGCTTTGCTAGCCACTGTGTTACTGTTAACAATCTAGAGTTGAATGTTAATCTTAGAGGTTCAGGGGTGGGTCTGGGTCAGATGTTGTAATGACTTCTTTTAATGCTGTGATCCACCAAAGAGAAGCAGTGATACATGCATTCAGCAGAGTAGCTGGCAGGGAGAACTGGCCAATTATATTCTGAAACAGAGATGCAAAATCCGGCAGTGACTCACTGAATTATTTCACTGGTCAGACTGCAGGATCTACTTGAGCCACAAGTTTCGTCTATTTATTTGTGTTTTTCTGGAGCAGGGATTCTTGCAACAAATTTTTAGTGGTCTCAGAGTGTGGCCACCAATTCTTTCTGGTGGCTGCACTGACATTTTTTCCTAAAATTATTTATTTTTCCTAAAGTTAATAAAGTAATATGCACATATATACGTCCAAATCATTGTAATTTATTTATGTAAGGTTTTGGGGTTTTTTTGCAGACTCAGTAATAAAAATCATGCACAGTTATCTCTAGTCTTTACTGGACCTAACACAATAGAAACACAAATAAAGTGCTTTGCACATTCTTGTCTTTTTTATTATTGTTTCTTTTGCTTTTTTAGTAAAAGTTGTCTGTATAACAATTATGAAGTAAATTTTAAAATGCTTTAGCATAATAGAAGTCCAAATAATAATAAAAAACATATCTGGGTGGCTTGGGTCTGGGGAGGGGATGCACAGCTGTGGCTGGCCCGGGTCTCTTCTGGGCAGATGGCGGGGCTTAGGGCTTTGGCCGGCCAGGAACTCCTCCAGGCAGGTTGAGTGGGGGGGAAAGGTCTTGGGGCTTCTCCGGGGGGGCGGTGGCTTGTGGCTTCCAGTGCAGGGGGTCTCAGGGCTCCAGCTGCCAGAGGGGAGTGTGGGCAGAAGGGGTGGAGTCAGGGGCTAGCCTACCCAAAAGGGGGGGCTCCACCCACCGCCCATGTGCCCACCACTCACCTCCTCACCCCCTGCTCACCTTCTATGTCCCTCCTCACTCCCCCCCACCCACCGCTCGCTTCCTCACTCCCCTGCCATAGACACCCCCCTGCCCTCTGCGAGAACTCCCTCTTGCTAGTGGCTCACCACTCACCTCCTCACTCCTCCACTCGCAGCCAGACGCCCTTACCCACCTCATCACCCAGCTGCTGGCTTGCCACTCACCTCCCTACTCCTCTGCCAGGGCCCACCCCTGCCACTTGCCTCGCCGCTTGCCACCTCACCACCCCCAGCTCGCCTCTTGCCTCCTCACCCCACCCCCGCTCGCCTCCTCACTCCCCCACTTGCAGCCAGACCCTCACACGCCCGCCTCACCTTGCTGCTGGCTCGCCGCTCACCTCTTTACCCCTCCACCAGGGCCCCCCTTCCACTCGCCTCTTGCATCTTCACCCCCTCCACCCGCCACACACCTCACTGCTCGCTTCCTCACCCCCGCACCTGCTGCTGACTTCACTGCTCGCCTCTTCACACACACCCCTGTTCACCTCCTCACTCCCCCACTCGCAGCCACCACCACCCCGCCTGCCTCCTCACCCTGCTGCTGGCTTGCTGCTCACCTCCTCACTCCCCTGCCAGACTCCCCCCCGACCCACTGCTCGCTTGCCGCTCACCTTCTCACCCCCTCCTCGCCTCCTTACCTTGCTCCTTAAGCATTATGTGTCCCACCTGTGTCTCCAGAGAGATGGCACATGCAGGGGCAACACAGACGAAGGGGAGGGGCTAATGCTTCCCCTCCCCATCATCCAGGAAACTGACATGGCCGCAGGGGAACCCCCTGGTGGCCGCATTTGAGAAAGGGTGTTCTTGAGACAGCCTGAATTTTCAAATGTGACTCTAACAAAATACGTAGTTTAACCTGTTCAAGGGCCTGGTCACCTTCTGTCATCCACTGCAGCCACATACCCTTGAGAGAAGGCAAAGCTAACTAACTTTTGTGATAGGCAAGTAAAAAAAAGAATAATAGTGGATCGAAGGAGTCGTTTTTGTACCTGGGCTAGTAAAATTTTTTGGAGAATTTTGCAAAGCTGAACAATGCATCTCAGACTTTCATCTCAACCAAGCAGCTCATGGGATTGTTAGGGGCCTACTTTGCAATGTGTCCAAGCTGTAATAATTTAAATGAATGAGATTTCCAAATGATTGTGAGGATGAAGCTTGTAAATTCTTCTTTGAAGCACACACAGCAACATCTTTCCTTACTAAAGAGAGGCTTCAGTTAAAATTAATCCAAAATAAGACTCTTTCCAATGAGGGAGAGTTGGTAGATATAATCTTGGTAGCTCTGAGGACTACACCTATCCTTTCCCTTTGAGTCCAGTGGCATGTCGACACAGCATCTGAGAATGAGCCTCCCAGCCTGGGCTCACAGACCTGTGTTGGCAGGGGTCTCACTAGCACGCTATAAGTAGCTATGTAGATATTGTAGCTTAGGCTCTGAAATCTAGGATGAGGGATGGGCTTCAGAATCTGAGCTCCAGCCTCAGCAGCAACATCAAGGCACTGTCACACAGCATGAGCCTTGCTAGTATGTCTGTGGACCCAGGCTCACTCCCAGATTCAGTATAGATATCTAGATGACTGCTCTGATCCTGGGACAGCTGAGTGCTAATTATCTTCTAAGGCTGCTCTCAGTGCCTTTGCAGTGACTGGCTAGGAAGTGAGTGAGGAGGACTGGGGTCACTGTCACTTTAGCAGTGCTGCAGCTCTGCCTCCATCCTGGGAATAGGAAATCCAAAGTTAAGAGAGAGGTTAAACCCATATTCGGACTCCTAAAACCTCCCTGCTGAATCAGACTGTATTGTCACTGCAGATGACTTCCTTTGCGTATACCAAACTCTGGATTGCATTTCACAAGTCACACATGTGAATGTTCTGATGAAATCACTAAAATGATGATGACTATGCACTGAGTGCTAATGAATCCATATGAACTGTAAATCATTTTATCACGTTCCTACATCAGTTTTTTCCACAACAATGTAGGAAGCAATCTCACAAGACAAGTGAAAAGAATGATAATTTTTCTTGGGGTGATGGGTGTGTCTCAGCAGAACCACTCTTCTTCTTCCCTCTTCTTTCCACAAAGCCTCAAATCCAGCCACCTTCCTGCTCCAAGAGGGTTGGACACAGCTCACTCTGGAGCCTCTCAGTGCCTCTCAATACATCCTCCCGAGAACAAAATACTACAGAGTGACGCCTCCCAACACTGGTGCTGAGCATTCTGTCTCTGCAGAGTTTACAGTTCCTAACAAGTCAAGGAACATGAAACTTGCATCCTAACCACACTGCACTGCTGCTAGCTCATCAAGCTAGCCACAGAAATAACAATTCGGAGAGGAAAAGCTCATTGGCAAGTAATGGGGTTTAACACTGGATATTCCCAAGTGGCTCTGGTGGACCAGCGACTAGAAGGTTGCATAAATAAAATGTAAAAAAGGTAAATAGATTTTTACCCATTTTTTTCAGCACTGAGCTAATTGTTGTCTTTCTTTTGTCTTTCTTCTCTCCAGGAACGAGTGGAATATCTCTTTCTCATAATTTTTACAGTGGAAGCATTTTTAAAAGTAATAGCATATGGACTTCTCTTTCACCCGAATGCTTACCTCCGCAATGGCTGGAATTTACTAGATTTTATAATTGTGGTAGTAGGGTAAGTACTATTGTCTTTGAGTACACTGTACACATGGGTTTTCTGGTATTGTGTACGTCCAGCTCCTTAGACCCCGTTCCAGTACTTTACCCATTTCTAAGGCATTGAAAGTAAACCACTTTTTAACACTTGTGGAGGAAAAAAGAGAAAGCAACACAAGATTATTGGGCAATGTACTGCTGGGTCTCAGACTCCTGAGTGTAATCCTGACAGAAGACAATCAAATAAATTAACTCTTGACAGTCCATGAATGTGGGGGGAATAGTTCATGGGATGTAACTGTAACTTGTTACTTGTAACAATGGGTGAACCCCAGGGCCTCAGGCCCAACAAATATTTCAGAAAATAGAATGTTAAAAGATGTCCCACATTGGTTCATTATTGATTCTGACCACTGTGAGAGTCAAGCAGAGAGCAATATTATCAGGAATGAGGAGTTTATTTTGATTAAAATAGCCCTACTAATTATTTAAAAAGCCCAAAACAAAAGAAATACAGAGAATGTGTTGTATGACCCACTATTTCCCCATGCTTATTTTTCCCCCCTACAGTTCCTCACATCTTCTTGTCAATTGCTGGAAATGGGCCATTTGCATTACAACTACAAACAGTTCTTTTTCTCTCCTGCTGATAATAGCTCACCTTAAGTGATTGTGTGTGTGTGTGTGTGTGTGTGTGTGTGTGTGTGTGTGTGTGTGTGTGTGTCTGTCTCTCCGCATACTCTCTGGACAGAGAGCTCTGATGTTGTTCCTGGGATCTGTTGGAGCCACTCACCCAGCTTAGGAGTCACAGCCCTGAGTCCTACCAACCATGGGATCACTTTGGCCTTCACTTCACATCCTCTCGAGTTCCTCTTTCAGGCCTGGTAATTCTCCAGCTTTCTCATATTCCTTCTTCCTGAATGTTGCTCGTCACTTTGGCACTGCTATATCTATCACCACCGTGTCTTCTGCTCTTGTCTATTACACGATGTCTGGTTTGATTGGCCAGTACCTGCCTGTCTGTCCGGATCTGGAAGTCCCACAGAATCTTAGCCCTGCTATCTTCACAACCTTCTGTGGAATCTCCCATCTGGTCTGGAGGGTCTAGCCCATATGCTGTGCAGATGTTCCTGTACACAAGCCAGCCACTTGGTTGTGCCGTTCAGTGTATGCTGTCTGCCTGCATCTAACATCCTGCCACTATGTGTTGGACTGTCTCTGAGGCCTCTCTGCACAGTCTGCACCTTGGGTCTCTCTAGTGTGGTAGACCCTGCTCAATGGATCTGGTGCTCAGTGCCTGTTCCTGTGCTGCTATGATCAGTGCCTCAGTGCTGTCTTTTAGTCCAGCCCTTTCCAGCCATGGTAGGATTTCCCAATGTCAGCCACCTCAGCTATCTGTCGATGTACATCCATGCACGGTCTTGTCTTGCCATGGCACTTCTTCTGCTGGTCTCCTCCCATGTCTGCTGCTGCCTAAGGCATTCTCTCAGCAGCTCATCTTTGGGGCCATCTTACTGATTACTCTGGATGTTCGGGTTTCATCCAGGACAGTGGCCTTGACGCTCACAAGCCCGCCGCCTTCTTTCCGGCTGGTATACAGTCTCTGGTGTTGGACTTGGGGTGGAAACCTTGTGCATTGTAGGAGCTTCCAGGTTTTCACATCAGCAGCCTCCATGTCCTCCTTTGGCCAGCTCACTATACCGGCAGGGTATCTGATGACCGCCAGGGCGTATCCGTTGATGGCGGGGATCTTGTTCTTCCCACTGAGCTGGCTCTTCAGGACCTGTCTTATCCTTTGGTGATACTTGGATGTTGCTGTCTTCCTTGCCTCCTCATCATGGTTCCATGTGACTGTGGGATGCAGGTACTTTAGCTGGTTGTATGTCTGCTGTGTGGCCCGCTGGTAGTTCCACCCATCAGTCTTTGACTACCTTCCCTCTCTTCACTACCATCCGCCCACACTTCTCCAGTCCGAATGACAATCCCGATATCCTCACTGTAGATCCGCGTCAGGTGCAAGAACATGAAAGAGCTGGACAGCACCTGGACCAGACATGATCCACACCTACTGCTAAAGAAACTAACAGCAGTGCATGAACGCCTGGTAGCACAGATGAACCAGCTGCTTAGCAGCAGGCTCCCACCCAAACTGGCTAACACAAGGAAGGACAGTGCTGATCATGAAAGACCCCTGCAAGGACAGAACCGTCCAACTACGGCCATATATCCTGCCCACACAAATGGAAAGTCCTATCAGGCATCATAGCTGCCAAGCTACAGGACCACATGGCCAGTACATGAGCACAGCTCAGAAGGCATTGGGAACAACCAGAGGCTCAAAAACCAGTTGCTCATAGATAGAGCAGTCGTCCAAGACTCAAGGTCTAGACAACCAATCTGAGCACAGCCTGGATTGACTACAGGAAAGCCTATGCTTCAATGCCGCACACGTGGATCTGTGAATGTCTGGCGCTATGACACAAAGTCAACAGGACACTAAGGACTTCCTCAAGACTCATGGGACTATGGAAGACAACACTAGAAGTCAACTCAAGGCAGCTTGCACAAGTGGCCATCAAGTGTGGCATATATACCAAGGTGATGCACTCCCGCGCTGCTGTTCTGCATAGGCTTAACCCCCTCCGCTTCCAGCCAGATAATCACAAGACTGGATACGGTACAGTTCAGGAGTGGAACTTACCATCAGCCACCTCCTCTACATGGATGACATCAAGCTGTATGCTAAGAATGAATGAGACATCGACTCGCTAATCCACCTGACGCGGATCTACAGTGAGGATACGGGATGTCATTCGGACTGGAGAAGTGTGCCGGATGGTAGTGAAGAGAGGGAAGGTAGTCAAGACTGATGGGGTGGAACTACCAGCGGGCCACACATAGCAGACATACAGACCAGCTACAAGTACCTTGGCGTCCCACAGTCACATGGAAACCATGATGAGGAGGCAAGGAAGACAGCAACATCCAAGTATCACCAAAGGATAAGACAGGTCCTGAAGAGCCAGCTCAGTGGGAAGAACAAGATCCACGCCATCAACGGATACGCCCTGCGGTCCATCAGATACCCTGCCGGTATAGTGAGCTGGCCAAAGGAGGACATGAGGGCTGCTGATGTGAAAACCCGGAAGCTCCTCACAATGCACAGAGGTTCCACCCCAAGTCCAACACCCAGAGACTGTATACCAGCCGGAAAGAAGGCGGGCGGGCTTGGTGAGCGTCAAGGCCACTGTCCTGGATGAAACCCGAACATCCAGAGTACATCAGTAAGATGCCCCAAAGATGAGCTGCTGAGAGAAATGCCTGAGGCAGCAGCAGACATGGGAGGAGACCAAGCAGAAGAAGTGCCATGGCAAGACAAGACCGTGCATGGATGTACCATCGACAGATAGCTGAGGTGGCTGACATTGGGAAATCCTACCAGTGGCTGGAAAGGGCTGGACTAAAAGACAGCACTGAGGCACTGATCATAGCAGCACAGGAACAGGCACTGAGCACCAGATCCATTGAGCAGGGGTCTACCACACTAGAGAGGACCCAAAGGTGCAGACTGTGCAGAGATCCAGGTCTTCTTGAGTCTGGGATGTAATGTAGAGTTGGTCTATCTCAAGCTGTGACAGCAGTTCCTCTTTACTATGTTGAAGCGTTGGGTAACTAGCTGTCTTCAGAAGTGTGGATGTAGTCTTTTGTCCATCCACAGTCCCCTCATACGTTTCATATATCCCCTCTCATTAGGTCTACTGTTGTAGTAGCATTCCATCAATTCAGGTTCTTTGTCTCGTCATGAATGTTTGTTCCAGTAGCCCACTTATCGTAGATTGTCTGGTTCCTCAACATCTGGGCAGACCTTGTTAATCCGGCGACGTCCGAGCTGGCATGACTCTCCTAGTTCGTGTCACTCTCATATTTGAGGTAGCAGGTGAAGCATTAGGGGGTCTTTTGCCAAGGACCCCTACTGGAAAGTTGGGTACCAACCGGGATTTGCGCTCTTAACATATGCTATCAGTCGAGAGAGAGAGAGAGAGAGAGAACACACACACACACACACACACACAACACACACAGTGCTAGGAACAGCTAAGATACTGCGCAGAACCCTCAAACTCCCAGGCCTCTGGTAGAGGACCCGAGGTTGAGGAAGACACATACCACCCATAGGGGTGAGAGGGGAATTTTTTTTTTTTAAATATATATAATCTTCCTACTGTATTTTCCACTGCATGCATCCGATAAAGTGGGCTGTAGCTCACAAAACTGTATGGTCAAATAAATTTGTTAGTCTCTAAGGTGCCACAAGTACTCCTCCTGTTCTTTTTGCGGATACAGACTAACACGACTGCTACTCTGAAATCTAAAAAGAGTGTTTGAGCTAGGAATTGAGCTTCATCATTCCCTTATAGCCTCCTAAAACATGACCTCTGAGAAGCCAGAGGAATTGTGAAGCCGTAGAGAAAAGCAGCCAGGCAGCAAGCTCTCCCTTTTTGGATACCTCACAGTGAGTTGTGCAATGCTACTGAAGCTGAGATGAGTTATCAGCTTTAGGAAAGGGGACAGCATGGACACTGTTCAACTTCTATATACTTTTTCTGAGTGGCCATGCTTCTGCTTCCTGACCCTCTTCTCAGAGAAGATCCTGGGCTTGCACATACAATGAATTCCTAATTTCCCTAGGGATTAGAAGTACAAGAGTGGAGCAATTTCTGTGACACTTATAGGCAAGTCTCCAGTAGGTATCCCTACCTCACTACTGAGAGCAGAAAAATCATGGGATGAGGTGACGGGTTTGATGTAGGGGAAATGATACATTAAACTGGGTTGAATTAGTTGAGTTAGAAACTTGGAAAGCAACATGACAAGCTGTTTGAATGGTAGTTAGATGAAGGAAGTGTAACGTGGGATGAACTAACCCTTAAGGCAATGAGTCTGGGTCTTCTTCTCCTGAATGCCTCTTCCCTTCCTATCTCCAGCCTCATCTCCAGAGTGAGTTCCTTGCCCCACGACCATCCAGGCCTTCCCCTGTCCTTCCCTTTCCAATAGAAATCCTTGCATCCATTCCCACTCTGAGGACCAAAAAAGGGCAGTTTAGCAGCCAAAGCATCTTATGCTTGCTGCCCAAATCCATTGACCATCTGGCCACTTGTCTACTTGTATGGAGGTACTGAAAGCTATAAAACTCCTAACCACTCACCTTTGCTGCTGCCGCTGCACTACTTGTTCCCTGTTGCTTCCAGAATGATAGGTGGAAGTGGGGGAAAGAGTTCCCATTAAGGAAGTGAGACAAGTTGGAACCTATTCGTAGTCCCAAAACAGCCCTACCTCCTACCTAGACTTTTCGCCCTGCTATTTTGGTGCTCTCACCTCCGTGCTCCCAAAGGAGTAAAAAAATACCACAGGAAATTAGTGACATCCACCCAGGGATTAACTGATTTCCCAAGATAAATCTGATTCCGCAATCTATACTCATGTAGGATTCAGTCACCTGACTAAGGACGGTTGCTCAATATGAATAAGGGCCTTATGAATCCACTTGTTTTCATTTTATGTGGGTCTTTACAGAGACTTTTAAAAAGAGGACAAATATTTTACCTCCTTTCTATTGCCATGTAAAAGAACAGGGTTCCAGAAATGCTAGATCAGCATTATTTGTAGTTTAATTTGAGCTTTCCTATTAGGCCTGTTAATCAGCAAGATGATATTCAGGCTGAAATTAATTCCCTTGCCGGTGACAAAAGCAGCAGCTCTCCACTGTGCTAGTCTGTCTGCTCTCATGTTCAGCAACACTTACTCTGTAGCTGGAGGAAACAATCTGACAGCAACTGCAGCAGGGGAAAGATTACCCATATATAAACATGACCGAGACCCTTAGGTCCCAGTTAAAGAGTAACAATTGTGAGCGGCAGATGCCACTTCAAGGCTGGATGGGTTTCTCTGATATTTATCTGTTTAGACTGGCTCATACAGGACTATGCCATAGTGTGGTGTGCTGCTTCCTCTCCCAGCATACACTACTTATCAGCAAATTCTGAGAGACAATGTTGTTTGCCCCTGTTCTCCCCTGCTTGCTCCCTACTGTTTGTTTGAAAATTGCAGTGTAAAGCCAGGCTGCAGTTACACCATATTTAAACTTGAATTGATTTTGTTGGAGGGGCAGGAAGTTTTCCAAATTTCTCCACTTTCCTTTTTATTCTGCTTCTTGCAAAGACCCCTTATTGAGCTACCATTTTCTTCCATCTGAGGGGAGCCAGTCAGGGCTTCCTCTGGTGTCCATCAGTGCTGTCGGAAATGGTTCCAGTGACAGCCTGAAGCAGTGGCTGGAAAACAAGAGGAAGTATTCGCCTGACAGTGGCTGTACATGCTGCCTACTGTGTTCCCAGCTCAGGCTAGGCTTTCTTAACATTGAGCACAGGCTCATTAATGAGATTTCAGAAGAGAATGAGACACTAACTAAAAAAATGTGATGTTAATTCTAGTCATACTCAGTAGGGCTTCTAGACTGATGGATATGATGCTCAGAAACCCAGTTTAGAGGTAGCGAACCTAAATGTGTTACCCTAAACTCTTGACTAATACTATTTTGCTAAAACTAAAGACCTGGGTAATTTAGAAGGATGCAACTCAAGGATGCTCCTGTGACTTTGTGGGCTGGAACTGTTTCTTGCTTTGTATTTGGAGGCCTCTGGGTGTTACTGTTCTCCGAAGAATAAAGAAAAACTTATCTTCCTGTGGTAACTGTTCTCTCGGGGCTGACTGATATGGACATAGTTGTAGTATTGTAACATAGGCCAGAGAAGGTCATAGAGGTTCATGGGATGGCAAAAGAGGATGGTGCTTTCCTGGTAATATTCAGAAAGTATAACCTAAACCTGTGGTTCTCAAACTTATTTGATTGGGCCCCTCCTTCTTTGTGTCTGTAGTTGTTTATGCCCCCCGCCTCCACGTATATAAACCACCATTCAGCTCTGAAGGCAGAGCGAAGAGCAGCGGCTGTTAGCTGGGTGCCCCGCTCTGAAGGCAGCACCGTGCCAGCAGCAGCACAGAAGTAAGGGAGGCAATGTAAAAAGTGATATTTGTCAAAATCACTTTTCACAGCAGATTTAGTGCCCCACTGCCACCCTTCTTTCTGCGCTGCTGCTGCATCCTGGGGCTGACAGATGGGAATTGGGGGATGAAGCGGAGGAGTGGGGGCGTGAGGAGAGCCTGAGTCCGGGCAGCCTCTGGTGAGGAATAGAGGGAGGATGCAGGAGGAGAGCCCGAGCCCAGGTCCCGGGGCTCCGGCTGTCAGCCCCAGGGTGGTAGGGCTCTGGCTGTCGTCTTTTCCCTACTTCGCAGATGAGCACAGCTTTCTGCATAAGCTCCAAACTTCCAGGGCTGACAGCCAGAGCTCTTCCTCCCCCCCGTCCCGCAAAAAAAGCCCACAACTCGCACCTTCCTAGACTCACTCCCATGCCTCCATAGTTTGAGAACCACTGACCTAAAGCATTGCATTTTAAAGACTTTTTCATCGCAGCTGTCATTTTGCACTCATTCTGCCATTGGAATCTTCTTCTTTGCTGGTTCTCACCATAGAGAAAAGAGTAGGGCTGGATGGGAAATGGAAAAATCCTATATACAACGAATAATTCAGGTGCTGCTATGCCAAAAAGGAGCATAACCAAGGACAATGTCTAAATCCTCAGTCTAACTTAACTCCCATTTTTTCCCACCACACCAATGCATGCAGCTGGAAGGTCTAACAAGGAGCAACTATTCTGATATTGTTCATTATTTTCAGGTAGACAAGGAGATAGGGAATGAACATTCTAGAAAGCAGTCTCCATGAATTCTTTATAGTACCAAGTATCTCCCTGTCTTCAAATGTTGGATCATCCACTGCCTGAAGCAATCTGTGACTTCACTTTGAATGTGTAGTTCTAGGATGGTCAGATGAATCCATATCAGGAAGAGAGAAGAGCATTAAAAGCAAGGACTAAATCTAGACTTAAAGGAATGCCTTCTGAAGAAGGGACACACTTTACACTTATAGGCTTGTAACAATTTATCTGTCTTGCAATATGGTTGATCTGCTTTCTGAGCAGCTAAATCCTTTAAAGCTTGATCTAGCTTATCCTCAAACAGCCTATGACCTTTCTGTGGCAGAGCCATTAAATATTGCTTTGAAGAAAAATCTCTTTGCATAGGTATCAGTCATAAAGCTCTGTGTTTAAGAGCTAACCCTGCCAGCAGGTATGGGATCTTGGGGGACAACTACTGCACTGGTGGGGTGCAAAATAAACTTTATTAAGAAAATGCAAATACAGGGAAAATTCAATAGTGAGGGGTATGGGGTTTTTAAGGTAGACAATTGGGGAGGGGTTCTTCTTTAGTAAATAGTATAGGGGAGTATCCAAATAGTGGGGTACTAATACAAAGTGGGACAATACGTTGTAACAATTAACACGAAGTATAATGTAAAGGTAGCTAACAATTTCTATGTAAAGTGTGTGTTCACGCCAGATGTAGCCAAACTAAACAGTTATAGGGTAAAATGTGAGTGTAGTGTTAGAAAGAAAAAAAGGGTAACCAATAGGGTTTTATGCGTAGACTTATCGTAATACAATATGATGTTTTGGCAGTAGTAGAGGAGGTGAACACGTGGGGAAGGGATAAAAAAGGAGAGAGAGAGAGAGCAGTGGTAGGAATGGAGGTGAGGGATGGGGAAGAGGAGCAGGTGGTGGAGCTGAGACCAGAGCAGAGGCGCTGCAGAGGGAGATTTAACCCAGGGAGACACAGAGAGCAGACAGGCTGCAAGTTAAATAGCAGAGAAGACTGCAACGAGTGACTGGGAAGCTCGGGGGAAGACACGGGCAAGCTCGGGGGGGGGGTTAAGGCAGCGGGAAGACAGACTTAACCACAATTATACAGAACACAGCAAAATTTCATCTATGATCTACTTAACCAAGACTACACAAATTAGCAAGTAACAGAACACAATGCAACAATTTTTCACCTAACTTACAGAGCACAATACAAACCATTCTCTAAACCTACTTAACCACAGCGTATGCCAAAATGAAATACAACATATCTAGACTAAGAACCTATTCTAACAGGTGCATCTTACACTATGCCGTTCTTTGCATCGGGAGGGGAGCAGTTCTCAGAGGGCAGAGTGGTGTGTGCCCAGGGTACAGCCCCCGGGGGGGGAGTAACTAGTGTGGTCGGTGCAGCAGTGGGGCGGCTGCAAGCTGGCAGCCCAGGAACATCCAGGAAGGCACAGCTGGCAGCGCACAGGCTCCTTATTTTAGCAGCAAAGGCGCTGCAGCAGGCAAAGAAACAGATTACAGATACAGACCAAGAGTTAGCTTGGGTCAGTTTGGTGGGGGAAATAAGGCCAGCAGCTGGACAGGGGGAGTTGCAAGAGGGAGTTCTTACCAATCCCCAGGAACAGCAGCAAACACAAGAACAGGAACAGCAGTACGCCATCGGAGGTTGGAGAAGGACTGATTCTGCTGTACAATTAATCAGAGATCTCCAGGCACAATTCGTTGTTCGTGGGAGGGAGTTTAAAAATGGATATTGCTCAAAACAACGAGAGGGGAGAGGCTCCCAAAGACCCCTAGCTGATCAGACCAGGTGGCAAACCAAAAGACCTTCTCCGAGGTCTGATCAGAAAATGTCTGGCTTTAAAGGCAAACTTAGGCAGTTTCCCACCAGTACTTTTGATTGGCTCCTCTTGATACAGGGGAGGAGAGAAGGCAGGGAAAGGCTGCAGGTGAGCATAGGCATGCCTGGGCATGTTCTGAGCCACAGGTATGACTCATATGCTTAATTAGTTGGCCACTTCAGGTCTTGCATTTCTGGGCAGCACCCCCCACACCGAGCCCGGGTGTGAACAAAGGAGCCAAACAAAGAAGCAAGAAGCCCCCTCCCTAGGCAGAGCAGTGGCTCCAGTTAGTCTGTACAAGCCATCCCTATGAATAGGGCTGTGACTTTAGTTAGCACAATGGCCGGGAGGGGCGGCCACACAGGACAAACAGAAAGGAGAGGGGGAAAAAGGAATGCAGCAGGGGGACAGGTGTAACAGACAAGAACATTGCTAATTAAGAACAAAGATCACACACTCAAGCTGTCTAGTGAAGCATATCCCACAACTCCTAATCATTAGTTAAATTGTTTCCTAGTTATTTTGATTTTATTTTTCTCCTTTTGAAAAATAAAGGGTTTTCTGATACAAGTGTTGTCCTTGGAATTCATCTTGACTTAGAAGGAAATTTCCTTCCCTGACAAAAATGACTTCAAAGTGTTGTGTTACAAGAATATTCTTCTTTCCAGACAGCATGTAATGCATTTCCTAAGAGCACTATTTTCTGAGGACTCACAGTTTCTACCAAGAGAAAGGTATCTTAATTTAGAGAACAACCTTACTTAGATTGTCCACTGAAGGTATTCGCAAGGGGTCTGAAATTCTGAAGAGATTCAAAAACTTGAGTGTAGAAATGAGCCTTTCCTTAGGCCTGTGGGGAATTTTCTAAAGGGCAGACTCAAGCACTTCCACATTTACAAACCCTTTCTGGAGTTAAAAAATAGCCATCTTTAAAGGTGAACTGTAAAGCCAAAAACAAAAAATCTTTTGGCCTTTACTTTTTATTTATGCTGTACAAAGACTCTCTCTCAAAGGTGTTTCTTTGCTTGTTATTTGCATTGGAAATATCAGCTCCACGGTTCCCTCTATTTGCAAGAGCCCCTTGACAAGATCTTCTCTTAGATTATAAGAATCAGCATCCCATCCACAAAGATAGGGGAATAAAGAGCTGCAGTACAGGTGGCAGCCTTGTCATGCCACTATTGAGGTCCTCCAAAGATCTGGCTAAGGGCTGTCGGCAAAGAGAATACCTTATGTGTCAAACCTAAAAAAGGAAGCAGGAAAAATATTGGGAAAAAAAGAAAAATAACAATACATCATTGAAAAGCAGAAGTCAACAATTAGTCTTTTATTTGCTTTGTAGTTAATCTTTAAGAAATGAACCAAAACTGGATGTAGTGACCCCTACGCTGAGATTCAGAAATCATTTATCAATGCTCAAGAATACTACACAACAGTTTAAAATAGGAGGTGGAAAATATTGCATCCAGTTGGAAATGGAAGAGGAAGTTAGGTTGCAGCATGTGCTTATCTGAGATGGAATAGGGTTGATTCTCATATTCTTTGGAGAGGTGCTAGGGGATCTTCAATAACTGCAAGGGGGTAGAACCTTGCTTTTACATCTCATTGAAAATACCTCCATCAGCACAGTGCTCTCTCACATCATGCTGTGGCATTGTTTCAGCTGGTTCACCTACTGAAAGGGAATGTCAGGAACAAGTGAATCAGCCACACCACTTCCTGCAGTATTTACTGTAGGTTTTTTCAAGAGGTTTTCTTGGTCCTGTTCATTAATTCGCAACATCCTCCCCTCTACTCTCCTGCCTCCTTTCACACTCACTACATGGTTGTTAATCTTTCAGCAATACTTCAAGTTATTACTTTGAATTGAGTCAACTCGCTCCCCCCTTCACCCCTCCCCCGGTCATAGCTGCCAAGTTCTATGTAGCTCCGGCTGAGACATTTGCAACTAACGTGTATATAACCAAAAACTTCAGCTTAAGAAAATTAGTGCTGGTGAAAGGTACTGGCCTGAGTGCTGTAATGAATGTACCCTTTTTATCTATGGGGCAAGCTTCCCATACATATAGCCCTGCCAGCGTGCCTCACCCCTGAACTACGGGGATTTTCTCTAGAGGTAATAGGGCTATTTCATTCTCCCTGGCCCATGCAATTTTTGGCCTTTCTGTTGAATCTGCCAGTTAGTTCAAAGCATGGTGATGAGTTTGTGGCATCATAGCTGGAACTGGCATCCACCGAACTTACCTAATATAGCAGCACCATAGGATGGGAACAACTTCTTTAATCTCTACTGAGGTGAACTGGATTCAGAGTAGGGCCCTCTAAGTGAAAGGCTTTGTGGCTCCTTAGTAATGCCCTCAGAAATTCACTCTCCTAATAAATGCTAATGTTGCACCTCGAGAATGAAGTTTTCTTTGTTGAAAGATAAGTGTATTAAATTAAGTTCCGACTTTTCACAGGCTGAGTCTTCCACTTTCTACACACATGAACAACATCTCCCACACACTGCTCTGCTTTCTTCAAACACACTCTCTAATTAAGTGCCCCACCCTGTTTTTAAAGGAACAGCTCCTATTAACCCAAGTAAACTGCTACAAATATCATAATAAAACAAGTATGAGAATCCAAATTCACCTCTAAATAAAATGTTTTGTAATATGACATGACATCATCTCAACAATTGCATTTTTCCAAAGTCTTCACACAAACTTATACCTACACTTTTACCCCCCTTAAGCCATCATTAGGGTTTGAACCCAAGATTTTCAGATCACAGACCTCTTCCACTTCATCTACACTTGTAACTGGTAGGGAAATATGCTGTTATGTTCTATTAGGACCAGCCCATAGAGTGAGCCATGATGCATACTTTGCCATGAGGTACACAACTATTGTTGAAATAGCCCTGGAATATTTGATTTTAGGATTCACGGCTTCTATTCCTAGCTCTGGAAATAGAATGTGAATAGAAACAGCATTGCCAAATTTAATGAATGCTGCTGTTTGGTCCTCACGAAGGTTTGAAACTGGAATCTTTGGATCTAAAAACCTATCTTTATCTGCCTCCTAAACTTCTGCATGTGATCTAACCGGGGGGGGGAGGTCAAAAGGCCACACTTTGTTAACATGGATTACACATGCACATAATATGACATGGTTCTTCTGAAAGGCAGTAAATGAGACCTAGAGTTCTATTGCCACTTTCACCTGCAGTGACCTTGTGGAACCTGAGTTAGATGTAAAATAGATAGGGGGACTGAACTCCCTATGAAAGGGGGACCAGATGGATAGGAGAGGGAGCAAGGGAAGTTACTGAGACTCGAGGGGGCAGCTGGCTGGGAAGGTATGTCCTAGTAGTTCCCATTGCCATTCCTGTGGTTGGTGCCTGGTGCCGTGTATTCCCCTCACCTCCTTGGCAGCTGGCACCCCATGCACCATTGCCTCCCACCCAGGTGCTGATGCCCTGTCCCATCTCCTACCTCACGTTAATGGCTGCTGCAAACTCTCATGCCCTTCCCTGGGGCTGGCTGTCTCTGTTGGCACCTGTAGTGGCTAGAAGGTGGTTCCTGGCTAGGCTGGGAGTCTTAGCTGCTTCTCATCAGTCAGCCTGATCTTGTGGCCTTGGCAGCTGCTACAGCCTCTCCTCCAGATCCTGCTCTCAATCTTCCTCCTTGTGAATGCACCAGAGTCCACTCCAAGATATTGGTGGGTAGGCAGAAACATAGACCTCCACACACTTTTTCCATTGCAGAGATGCTAGCTCCCTCCCCTGCCCCCAGTTCCACTGGCCCTGAAATGGTTGAATAATTGCCCTTCTACAGAAGAGTGTCAGTTAATAAAGGTTGCAAACGGCACAGAAGTATTAATAACAGTCAGAGGAAGGACTGAAATTAGAACTTACTGGTATGTCTCCTGCCTTACATCTCAGTTCCCATTCTTCTGGACTACAGGATATTGTATAGGGGAAGAGTCTCTTTCTCCCCCACTACATATGACTACCAAGTCAGATATGTGATACATCTGGTGGGTTTGTGCAATATGAGGTAGTTTCAATGATATTATGATGTTAATTAATTTTCTGTTTAGCCTGAGCCTTGCTGTCTGCCTACAGCTTGTTTCCTCTTTACTTTTTGCAGGCTTTTTAGTGCAATTTTAGAACAAGCAACCAAAGCAGATGGGGTGAATTCAATAGGAGGGAAAGGTGCCGGATTTGATGTTAAAGCACTGCGGGCATTCCGAGTGTTACGCCCCTTACGATTGGTATCCGGAGTTCCTAGTAAGTAACAATCATCTTCCCTTTTGTTTTTGTTTTTTTGGGGTGTAGGGGGCGGGTGTGTGTGTGGAGGCGAGATGGACGTGGGATAAACACAGGGGCAGGAATTATTTTTCTGTGGAAAGATGTACTGTGATGCAGATGTTTTGGGGACTAGGAAGAGAGACACTGTTTTACGTTAATGTGGCTACATGGTCAATATGACATTAAATTAAAAGATGGAAGAGTCAAACGTGAGAGGGTAGGTGGGAAGGAGGGGGGTATGTGTGAGAGAGAGATTTATTACACAGTTACATAAAGTCTGCAATGTATGATCAAACAACTGCTATAAATAGTGGAAATTGCAGATCAATTTCAAACAAAAGTAAATGAAGTTGTGATCTCTCTAATGAATCCAATATAAATCAAATGAATCAAACAACTGGGATCCTGGCTTTGACGTCACTGTATTAGTCTTGCAAATGGCTGGCCTAATGGAACGGCGGATAAACACTCTTGTTCATGGGGAGACTGTCTAATAAAAATTCCATTATTCCTACCTGTCTATCACCTGCCACTCTGATCAAGAGTGTTCAGAGTAATTGAGAACAAACTGGCCGTAGGACAATAAATAATCATGATTTCAGTTAGAGTCATATTAATTTAAATAATTTTGATAACTGTGAGGAAGCATCCAGGCAGTTTCTGATCATCCAGTTTCTACTGTCATACCGTCAGCGAAGTTTTGACTGACCAAAAGCTGACTTGTCCCATCGTGGAAATAGGATTTGAGCGTTGTTGTGTGGCAGGGCTATACTTTTTGAATCAAGAATTCTGTTTGAGAATGAACCAGTGATTGTTTTTTTGGGTAGGGGGTTAGGGTGAAGGACTCCATCCAGTTCCATAGGGGTGATTGATCTAGTTGACAGGAATGGGTGCGGATAATGTAAGGAATGGACTTTTGGGGTTGAGTCATTTGCACTAGAATGATTGTGGAAAGGGGGCTTTCTGTACTTTTATTTGGGGAGACTTCTAGGTTGAGGGCTTATTTCAGTATTGTCAACCTCAGTCATTCAAAAGTCATGAGTTCGCCCTCCAAATATTATTAGATTGTCTTAAAAATAATAATGAAATTAAATAAATAAAACTTGGGTTCTTTTCACTTATCTTGGTTTCTGAGCCCTTAGGTTACAGTTGGGTCATATTTTCAGGGTTTTCTCCTCAGCTATGATGGATAGAAACTTACTTTTCAAATGAAAGTTAAGATTTTTGGCTTTAGGAGCTAGGGCTTTCAGAAAAACAATAAATATTGCAAGAGTTGCCAACCTTGTGCAAGGTCCTTGCTCATGCACCCAGATGTGACTGCGTTGGTGGCCATTGTAGGGTGGGAAGGATGATTAAATAGCTTTCTGTACACTGAGGAGATGAAGGACCAGAGGGGGAGCCTGCTGCAGGGGAAGGGAGAGACAGTATCTGCCCCCTGGACTGCAGGGGAAGGCCCATCTTTTGTTAATAAAGTTGTATGCAGTGTTGTTGTAGCCATGTTGGTCCCAGGATATTAGAAAGACAAGGTGGGTGGAGATAGTATCTTTTATTGGACAAATTTAGCTTTTGAGCTCCACAGAGCTCTTCTTAATAAAGTTGGCAATCTAGTGGTCCTGCTAGCTCCTGCACAGCTTTAGAATACCCAGACAGAAGAAGTAGCCAAGAGTACTTTTTTTAAATATATGCTCAGTGAAGAAGGTTGTGACCTCTCCTCTCAGATGTGTACCTCACAACAGTTATCAGTGCCTTAGCTACCTCTGGCTAGGATTACTGCAATTTTTTTTATATCCAGCTATCCTTGAAGACCTCTCGGAAACTTTAGTTAATACAAAATGTGACTGCTCACTTAGCTTACAACCCTAAACAAGCAGATCAAGGGGGAGATTGGTAAACCAGCTGGCTGGTTGGCAGAGGTGGTGGTGGGGCTGACAGAGGATAGGAGCAGTAGGGATGGGAGTTGTTGTTTTGAATTGGGAGGGATTGTATGAGGTCTTTCGTCTTGTAAGATTTGCAGTTATAGTCTATGCTTAGTGTCCAGTCTTGTCAATCTCTGGAGACTCCAGTATGAGCTAGTATGTATGAACCTCTCCAGGCAGTGGTACTTTTTTCTGGAGGTGTTATAGCCTGAGTGAATTTGCGTAATTGTCTCCTGTCACTCTTCAGGGCAACTGCACCTGTATTTCCCCTTTGTGGTTCAGCAAGGGCACCCACTCTTAATTTTCAGCTTCACAGCTATTGCCTCTCATAGGTGGAGACATCTCTCTCTCCCTTCTGACTGCATATTCAAGTTTGTCTTAATTCCATAAAGTTTGTTCAGGATGTGACAGGTTGATCATATCTGGTCACATCTCCCACTGTTCTTAATTCTTGGAGGAGTTGTGGTCACCCTCCCCTGACAATTCCCTGAAATTCATACAGTCCCTGTCCCATAATGATACATAAACTCAATACAGTAAGATCTCCCAAAAATATTGCAGGAAATTGTCACATCTGTCACACCTTCCTATTCACATAAATCTATCCCCTATTTGTGGCCTATCCAGTCTAGATTCATAGAAATGTAGGGCTGGAAGAGACATTGTGAGGGCATGTAGTCTAACTCTGTGCTGAGGTAGGATCAGGTAAATTTAGATAATTCCTGACAAGTATTTGTCCAATCTGCTCTTAAAAATCAACAGTGACCGGAATTCCACAACTCCCATGGCAACCTATTCCAGTACTTAACTATCATTATAGTTAGAAAATTTTTCCTAATATCTAGCCTAAATCTCCCATGCTGTAGATTAAGCTACTTAATTCTTTTCCAACCTTCAGTGGACATGGAGAACAATTGATCAAAATTCTCTTTATAACATATTTGAAGATTGCTATCAGGTCCCCACTCAGTCTTCTCAGTCTTCTTTTCTCAAGACTAAACATGCCTAGTTTTTTTTAACCTTTCCTCATAGGTCAAGTTTTCTAATCCTTTTATAATTTTTGTAGCTCTCCTCTGGACTGTATCCAGTTTGTCCATATCTTTCTTAAAGTGTGACTCCTAGAACAGCTCCGTGTAAGGCCTCACTAGTGCTGAGCAGAGCAGGACAGTAACCTTCCATATCTTACATACAGCACTCCTGTTAAGACAACCCAGAATGATATTAACCTTTTTCACAATTCCATCACATTGTTGGCTTATATTAAAGTTGTCCACTATAACCCCTAGATCCTTTTCTGCAGTACTGCTGCCGAGCCAGTTATTCCCATTTTGTGTATTTGATTTTGCCATCTGAAATATAGTACTTTGCACTTGTCTTTACTGAGTTTCATCTGGGTGATTACAGACCAATTCTCCAATTTGTCAAGGTGGTTTTAAATTCTAATCCTGTCCTCCAAAGTGCTGGCAACCCCTCCAGTTTGGTGTCATCCAGAAATTTTAAAGGCATACTCTCTGCTCCGTTATCCAAGTAATTAATGAAAATAATTAATAGTACTGAACCAGGACAGACCTCTGCAGGATCCCACTAGATACATCCCCCAAGTTTGACAGCAAACCATTGAAAACTACTCTTGCAGTACAGTCTTTCAACCAGTTTTGGACCTACCTTATAATAATTTCATCTAGACCACATTTCCTTAGTTTTTTATGAACATGTCATGTAGGACTATGTCAAAAGCCTTACTGAAATCAAGATATTTCATGTCTTCTGCTTCCCCCTCCACTAGACCAGTAATCCTACCAAAAAAGGAAATTAGGTTGGTCTGGCATGATTTGTTCTTGACAAATCCATTTTGGCTATTACTTATTGCCCTATCATCTTCTAGGTCTTAGAAATTGATTGTTTAATAATTTGTTCCAGTATCCGTTTAGATATCAAAGTTAGGCTGACTGGTCTATAATTGCCCAGGTCCTCTTAGTACCCCCTTTTAAATATAGGTGCTTTATTTGCCCTTCTCCAGTCCTCTGGGACCTCAGCCATCTCCCATGAGTTCTTGAAGATAATTGTTAATGGTTCCAAGATTGCTTCAGCTAGTTCCTTAAGTACCCCAGAATGAATTTAGTCAGATCCTGCTGATTTGAATATATCTAACTTATCTAAATATTATTTCCCCTGTTCTTTCCCTAATCTGACTTGTTTCCCTTCCCCTTTGTTGTTAATATTGTGTTAAGCATCTGGTTACAGTAAACATTTTTAGTTATGACTGAAGCAAAATAGGCATGTAAACACCTTAGCCTTCTTGATGTCACCAGTTCTTAGCTCTCCTTTCCCACTAAGCAGTGGACCTACACTTTCCTTCATCTTCCTCTTGCTCTTAATGTATTTATAAACCCTCTTTTTGTTGCCTTTCATTTCCCTTGCCAGTTGTAACTCATTCTGTGCCTTAGCCTTTCCAATTTTGTGCCTATCCACTTGCGTTATTCTTTTGAACTCATCCTTAGTAATTAGTCTGTTCTTCTTCGAGTGCTTGCTCATATCCATTCCAGTAGGTGTACGCGCCGCGCGTGCACGTTCGTCGGAAAACTTTTACCCTAGCAACTCCAGCGGGCCGGCAGGTCGCCCCCTAGAGTGGCGCCACTATGGCGGGTGATATATACCCCTGCTGGCCCGCCCGCTCCTCAGTTCCTTCTTACCGCCGTGTTGGTCGTTGGAACTGTGGAGCGCGGCATAGCTGACCTCCACATCCCTAGCTTCTCTTGTCAATCGTTACTGTTCTAGTTAGTTAGTCATAGTTACTTAGCATACTGTAGTTGTAGTTATAGTTATAGTTATAGTTGTGTATATATTTATACTTCGTTATTGGGTTTGGGGCTCTAGCCCTCTCCCGCGCCCGGCGCCAGGCTGATGCCTGGTTCGCTGGGATTCAAGGCGTGCTCAACTTGTAAGAAGTCGATGCCCACCAGTGATCCCCACGACGCCTGCCTGAAGTGCCTGGGGGAATCACACATCTCAGATAAGTGCCGCATCTGTAAATCTTTCCGTCCGCGAACGAAAAGGGACCGAGGCCAGCGCCTCAGGACGCTCCTCATGGAAGCGGCACTTCACCCCGCGCCTTCGGCACCGAGTGCGGCTCTGGCACCGGATCCCTCTGGCACCGCGAAGACACACCGGCACGGGCCTTCTCCGGCACCGGCTCCCGGGAAGAGGCCCTCCACATCCTCAACCCTGGCTAAGCGGCCCCGTAAGGAGCACCCGCTGCCGACGCCGGCCGTGCTGGCTGTGCAAGGGGCTTCGTTGACTCCGGGCCCGGCGGGTCCGTCAAGTCCAATCCCTCCCAGCTCCCCGCCAAGATCTGGGGTAGAGCTGATACCTCCGTCCATGCCCGAGACTTTCTCGTCGGCACGGGACCTGATTGCTTTAACGGAGCCTGGGCTGCCCCAACCCCCAGCACCGCAGGTGCAGGTTGTGCTCTCCAAGGGCAAGCCAACCCCGATGAGGGCACCGTCCCCAGATTCTCCGACCCGGCGCCGCTCAAGATCCCAGCACCGGTCGCGATCCCGTCACCCATCCCGAGGGAGGTCTCCCTCGCGACGCCGCTCGCAGTCCTGGCACCGCTCTCCTAGGCGGCACCGGTCGTACTCGCGGCACCGGTCATCATCGTGCTGATCCAGATACTCCCGGCACCGCTCCGGCTCCAGCCACCGCTACCGGCACCGCGACTCCAGGAGCCGCTCATGGCACCGCAGGTCCAGATCCCGGTCAACCTCCCGGCACCGCGCTGGTCGCAGGTCCCGGTCCCGGTCCTGGCACCGGTACAACTCACGGCACCGATCTCCAGCACCATGGAGGTCGTCGCCATTAAGGGCGCTGGATTCGCGCTATCCTCCTTCGGCCCCCCCATGGCCCTCCCGACAAGGCTCTGTATCCTCCCGGACTGACAGCATCTATTTGGACTCTGAAAGACCTGCCGCTATCTTTCCGGAAGGTCGCCAGGAGCAGTGCCCGCAGCACTGGGGCTTCTGGACCCCCTGGGATTACCAAAGCCCAGGTGCTGCGTCGTTCCCGCCGTGCCGAGCCCTACCAACGGAGGGCTCCAGAGGCTGCGCGTCACGGGCCCACCATCCCTGAGGAAGGCGGTCCGTCCCATTCGCTGCTGCGACCCTCGAGAGCTGAACCGGTATGCAGCTACGGAGCTCCCGACCACTCTTGCCAGGTACTCTTCATCTTCCTCCCTGATGAAGCAGTAGCCGGAACGACATCCATGGGTCCACCCCCCTGACTGAGGGTCACAGAC
Source organism: Chelonoidis abingdonii (assembly GCF_003597395.2). NCBI lineage: Eukaryota > Metazoa > Chordata > Testudines > Testudinidae > Chelonoidis > Chelonoidis abingdonii. Next base: position 118,427,810 of record NC_133769.1, read on the forward strand.
CTCCTCAGGCGAGTGGCGCTGAACTGAACATTCAGGCCGAAGAGGTCTCTGAGGTTGAGGACCCTGTGTGCAGTATACTCACGTCTGAGCCCCACTCGTGTTGCCTGCCTTTATTAACAATACAGAGCAACGCCAACCATCTGGCAGTCACCGCCTCCGTTCCCCACATGCCGAGGGGTAGAACGCAAATCATGGTCCATCTAAAGACTATGACTCTATATATCCCCGCGCCATGCTCCTCGTGGTTCAATCGGTGACGAGGGGAACGTCATGGGCAAGAAGCGCCAGCCCAAGTCCAAGGAGCAAGAAGGATGGACCTACTGGGCGCACAGGTCTATTCTGCGGGGCATTGCAGCTGCGAGTTTCTAACCAGCAGCTCTACTCAGCCGCTTCTCCTTTAACACGGACAGGCGCTGAATAATTCAAAAGCTCCTCCCGCAAGACGCTCGTCAGGAGTTCGTCACCCTTTTGACGAAGGAAAAAGTTGCACGCACCTCTTGCAGGGCACTGGACGCGGCCGACTCTGCCGCCAGAACTCGGCCTCCGGTGTCACGATGCGTCGTATCTCCTGGCTGCAGGTCTCTGGCCTTTCCGGAACTCACCACACCATCCAGGATCTTCCGTTTGAGGGCCAGGCCTGTTCTCGGATAAGACGACCCGCGGCTGCAAAGTAAAGATACAGGTCATTATGCGGGCTCTTGGAATGCATACGCCCGTGACACGCGTAGACCTTCCGCCGCAACCACAACAGTAGGCCTTTCCCCCCGCCAGACAGAGACAAGAGCTCTTTCAGGCGCCGCATAAGAATGGCAGGCGCAGACAGTTGGTAATACAAGGGGTCAAGGCCCAGGACTACAAGCCTTCTTCCGGCTCGAAGTCCTTTTTTGAAGATACGCCAGGGCGATGTACCAGTTTCCTCCATGAACCCTCTCCACCCTCTCGACCGTCTCTCCTACTTCCTCCCTGCGTGGCGCCGGCTCACTTCAGACGTTGGGTCCTCCGCACGCTCGGTTGGATCCACCTGCAGTTTGCCTCGTACCCGCCTTCCCGCCTCCTCCTTCCCTCTTCAGGACCCTCTCACGAGCAGATTTCTCCGGGAGGTGCAAACGCTCCTGCAAAGGTGCCATTCAGGAGGTTTCGCAAACGAGGGCAGAGGGTTCTACTCCCGCTACTTCTTGTTCCCGGCCAGGGGGTCTCCGTCCATCCTCGCTCCGCGGACTCAACAAATATTTACTGAAGTTGAAATTCCGCATGGTTTCCTTGGGACCATATCCCATCCCTAGTCCTGGGACTGGTACGCCGCCCTCGACATGCAAGACGCTATTTTCATTCGCCTTTTCCCGCCCATCGGAGGTTCTTGCGCTTTCTCATAGGCAGCCGTCATTATCAGTTCACGTCCTCCGTTCGGCCTCTCGCGGCCCCGAGAGTGTTCACGAAGTGCATGGCCGTGTCGTCGCCTTCCTTCGTCGCAGCGGGTGCATATTTCCTACCTCGAGACTGGCTTATCGAGGACCGTCAGCAGCCAGGCTCTCCCACGTCCGCATGACATCAGCGCCTTTTGAACTAGGCTGATGCTGATGTAGAAGTCCATTCTGTCCCCTACCAGAGGATAGAATTTATCGCGCCTCTGACTCTACCACGCACGGCACTCTTCCTTGTCCCGATTCCAGCTTTGTGGACATCATCCGGAGGTTGCAGCAGCACTCTAACTTCTACTCGCACCTGCTCACACTCTTGGGCACATGGCGCCTCACTTTCGTGACGCAGCACGCCAGGCTGCGGCTCAGACCTCTGCAGTTCGTGGCTCATCCTCAGCTGCGCCAGCCGATCGGTATTGGATACCGTCGTCACAGTCCCACACGACATATCTTTCCCTCCAATGGTGGCTGGAGGAGTCCGTCGTCTGCGCGGGCGCCATTCCTCTCCACAGCCCTCGATGTCCCTCACTACGGACGCTCGGACTTGGGATGGGGAGCGCCCCATAGGGCCGTTGAGGACGCAGGTCGCTGGTCTCTCCCGATCTGCTTCTCCATATCAACGTCCGGGATATGAGAGCGGTCCGCTTGCTTGTCAAGCCTTCATCGGCAGATCCAAGGCCCTGTGTTCATTTCATAGACAACACCACAGCGGTAGTACTATGTCAACAAGCAGGGCGGGACGAGATCTCCTCTTCTGTCGGGAGGCCATATGTTGTGGGAATTTTGCTAGCCCACTCAGTCCACCTATCGCTTCCTTTCTCCCCGGGGCCGCAATACCCTGGCGACCATCTCAGTCGGTCTTCAGCTCCCACGAATGGTCCCTTCGCCCAGACGTGCCTTACGCTTTCCGCAAGTGGGGCATCCCCACATGGATCTTTTGCATCTCCGCCGACAGAAGTGTCCGCTGTTCTGCTCCTTCCAAGGCCGCGAGCGGGACTCGGTAGCGGATGCCTTCTGATTCCGTGGGGAACGCACTTTTTTATGCCTTCCCTCCGTTCAATCCTCAAGGTCCTTCTGAAGGCGCCAGGGACAGGGCCCGCTTGATTCTTCATCGCCCGGGTGGCCACGTCAGCATTGGTACTCTCTGCTCCTGGACCTGTCGGGTAGTGCCTGTTCCCTGCTCTTTCACTGGACCTGATACGCAGGACCACGGCCGGCTTTGTTCACCGGACCTTCAGTCCCTTCACCTCTCGCGTGGCTCCTGCGTGGCTAACTGGGTCCGAATTGCAATGCTCTTCCCCAGTGAGGCAAGTACTTCTCGGCATCGAAAGCCTCACGACGGACACGTACGTAGCCAAGTGGAAGCGTTTTACGTTGCTGGTGTGCGGAAAGCGCTTCCCCTGCCATGTTTCCATCCGATCGTCTTGGATTACCTATGGTCGCTCAAACAACAAGGCCTGGCTTAGCCTTCGCTCCGGGTTCACTGGCGGCATCTCCACTTTCACCACGAGGCGATGGCCATTCGCCTTTTCCCACCACTGTCACTTGATTCCTCAAAGGGCTGGAGCGCCTTACCCTCAAGTCGTCATCCAGCCCTCCTGGGATCTTAACTGTGTTGTTTGTCTTGTTTCCCCCCGTTTGAACGCTGGCTACATGCTCCTCCTATTTGTCCTGGAAACGGCGCGTTCCTGGTGGCCATCACCTCGCTAGGCGTATCAAGCTGCGCGCACTCGTCGTGGACCCTCCATACACGGTCTCCATCGAGCAAGGTGCAACTGAGGCCGCACCGGCATTCTCTCCAAAATTGTCTCCTTCCACGTTAACCAGACTATCTTCCCGTATTCTTTCCAAACCTCATTCATCTCGTAGGAACAACATTACTCTCGCCTAGGTGCGCAGGGCGCTCGCCTTTTATATAGTAGAACTAAGCCGTTCCGCAAGTCCACTCAGCTCTTTGTCCAATAACTAGGCGGTCCAGGGCTGCCGTTCCTCACAGGATCTCCCGTGGGTACGTCCTGCATAAGAAATGTTACGACCTCGGCCATCCTCCTTCGGGGCGTAACTGCGCCACTCTACAGAGCCAGGCATCGTGTAGCGTTCCTGCACGAGTTCCATCCAGGAAATTCTGAGAGCGCGACCTGGTCCTCCGTGCACAGTTTACTACCATTATGCCCTGTCCAGCAGTCTCGGGATGATGCGGGCTTCGGTTGCTGTGTTGCGCACTGTGACTCTCACCTCGACCCCCACCGCTAGGTAAGGCTTGGGTCACCTACTGGATAGGTATGAGCAAGCACTCGAAGAAAAACATGGTTACTACCTTGTAATCTTGTTCTTCGAGATGTGTTGCTCATATCCATTCCCACACCGCCCTCCTTCCCCACTGTCGGAGTACGCGCAGAAGGAACTGAGGGGGGGCGGCGGCAGGGTTATAATCACCGCCATAGCGGCGCCACTCTGGGGAGGACCTTTGTCGGCACCGCTTTGAGTTGCTAGGGTAAAAGTTTTCCGACGAACATGCACGCGCGGCGCGTACACCTACTGGAATGGATTTGAGCAACACATCTCGAAGAACAAGAGTTACAAAGTGAGTAACCATGTTTTTCCATGTTTTGTAGTGCTCCTTTTTAATTTTTAGGTCATTAAAGAGCTCCGGTTGCAGCCATATTGGCCTCTTACTTTTTTACCTATCTTTCCCTTGCATCAGGACAGTTTGCTGTTATTGTGCCTTAAATATAGTCTGTCTTTGCCAGGTCTCCTGAACTCCTTTTTCCCTTAGGTTTTCTTCCTGTGGGACCCTACCTATCAGTTCTCTGAGTTTGTTAAAGTTTGCTTTTAGGAAGTGCATTGTCCTTATTCTGCAGCTCTCTCGCCTTCCTTTCCTTAGAATAATGAAATCTCTCATTTCACGATCATTTTCACCCAAATTGTCTTCTACCTGCAGATTTGCAACCACTTCCTCCCTATTAGTCAGAATCAAGTCTCAAACGACTGCCCCTCCCCTGTTACTTTCTCTGCCTTCTGAAACAAGAAGTTGCCCTCTACACATTCCAGAAACTTACCAGCAATTTTGTGTTTTGTCATAATACTTTTCCGGAAGACGTCCAGGCACGTAAAATCTCCCATTACTACCAGAACTTGTCTTCTGGATATTTCTGTTATATGTCCTAGAAATGCATCATCCACTTCTTCCTCCTGATTTGGTGGTGTATAGTAATCCCCTGTCAAGACATTACCCCTATTTTTCCCCTTTTATCGTCACCCAGAGATATACAACGGGTCTACCTTTCACCTCTTACTAGACGTCAGAACAAGTGTATGCATTCTTGATGTACAAAGCAAAATACCTCCTCCCATTTTTCCCTGCCTGTCCTTCCTGAACAAGTTATACCCCTCTATACCAATATTCCAGGCCTGAGTTTTATCTCACCTCCTCCTTCACCTCTCTTACCTGCTTCCTGAGGGATATCTCCACAGTATCCTAGGTAGATCACCAAGCTTCATTAAGAATAATCCACTATTTTAAATACTTCAATTCGCTGTTGTTGTGCGTTGTGTTCATATTATCAGTAAGATAATCAGTGGAGTACCCAAATAGCCATAGGGATTTGTGTGTGGAGGAAAAGGGGCATACCCTACTCAGTGATGTTATTCGGTAGGTATTTTATCAGACAATGTAAAGCTGAACTGCAAAAGTTGTTTTTAGTAAAGATACATAAAACTAGGGATGTGGCTTCCTCAGGATCTCATCAGGTCTCCTCTAAATTCTAGTCAGAGGGAGTTACTCAAAAGCAATACAGGGCTCTCCCTTATACCACCGCCACCATCATCCCCTCCCCCCCCCACCCCACACAACCCACTGCATTTATAGCACTGCAGCCCCTGATTGCCTGGAAACACAGAATATGAGCTCAGGAATCAAAATCAGAGCCTCCTCACAGTAGTGTGTGTTTCTGCTAGGCTGTCAGTCTAGTTAACTCACCAAATATCTTTTTAATGTAAATTATCTAAGGCCACCATTTTCAAACATGAAATCCATATTTAGGTATCCAATGAAAAGGAGCCTGGTTTTCAAAGAAGCTGAGCACTTTGCTGCTCCCACTGAAGTCAGTGGGCACACATCCCCTCTGAAAATCAAGCTACTTTCAATGAGGTGCTTACATATGAATACAGGGGTCAAATTTTAGACACTCCCTTTTGAAAATGTTGGCCCATATCACTACAGTAATCTCCTATTACTCACTATGATGCTCTCTTCTTAGCTATAACACTTTCCCACAACTTCCTACAATTGTCTTCTTACTCTTTCAATGCTCACTCCCCGTATTCCTTGTGAAACTTTTCTCCTGACTCCTTTCTTTGAAATTCCCTTGTGCTATGTCACATGGATGTCCTGTCCCTTATCTGCCATATGCTGTTACATCCAAACTGTTCAAACCAGTGAGGGGAGGTCATGTTAGCCCTGCTGGCTCAACAGTCTGCAGCACTCTTTACATATGACAGCACATTCCTCACACACTGCAACAAATATGAGGGATTATAAAGTCTCAGAGCCTTCTAATAAAGATTAAGAGTAGAGACAGTATTTGCAGTGTAAGGGGGAAGTAATTTATGCCTTTGAGAAACACCAGGGCAGAGAAATGAATCCCAGATGTGTACTTTACGCTGGGTTGACTTACCAGCAAGCATCTTAGGGGGTTACAGCACTGCATTTTTTCCTGTATCTGATTCTGCTTGAGTGGAGTGCTCTGTTAGGGTTATTGCACTTGCTTCCTAAGTATGGCAAGATTTTTGAGGGAACAAAGAGAAGAGGGCTTGCAAATGTTGTCTCATGTTTAGAACCTAATGTGTCTTTTCCAGTTATAACTTCTGTGATCCTATATCTAGAATGGGAATAACTTTCTTTTCTTTACGGAATTTGTCTAATAGTACCAGATCCTTGGAGATGCATAGCCAGAGATCCTAGTGTTCCATCCAACCCCAGCCAGTCCTAGCATAAGTTAAAGCAGCCCTTAGGAAAACAAGAGTAGTGGCTAGCTGGGGACCATGAAACTCAGGTTGGCCCTCTAAGAGAAGACTAGTTATTTTTTCCCCACATAAGCAAACGCTCTATTCTTTTGTCTGGTTTCCAGGTAAGTCTCTTCCTATGTTGCTTATCTGAAGGGAATTTTTGAGTTTCTACAGCTCCTTTCATACCTGACATATGCAAAAGGTCTTTTGGAGTAATGAGTTAGGTACTGGTACTATATTCGGGGCTTAACCCTGAGGTTCACCTGAACTGGGATTGGTGCAGTTGATGGGAGGAAGAGTAAATGTAGTGTTACACCACTTTTCTGCACCCAGTAATCTTGAGGCTGACCAGAGGCCAATGCAACCCTATTGTTAATTAGAGAAGCCTCAGGGCTACTCTAATTTATGTTCACAGACAGCTGGCCCACCAATTGATGATAAGATATAGTGCTATGTGCTCAAGCTCTACCTCTAGCTGATGCCACTTAAACCCATATATACTGTCTATACCAAGCAGGGAGGGAGTGATGGGTTATTTTATGCTATCCCCGTGTTCCCCTGTGCAGGGGGAATCCTTATCTGCCCATATAGAACATCTTTAAAGTAGCTTTGTGTCATTCTGAAATGCAAATTTGACCTTACAGAGGGCTACAGATGAGGCCCAGAGGATTTATACCTGTGCTTTCTATGTCTCAACGCATCTACCCTTCTCCTTATCCTAACATGCAGCAGTAATCTCTCCCCTTCTGTAATCTCTACCCTATCTATGTCACCCTCTCTGTTATCCCTCATCCACCCATTGAAATAAACACAGCTGCATTTATTTCATTGATTATACTCAGTGCATTTCTTTGATTCTAAGTGTCTACATTGGGTTATTTGAATGCGCAATCAAAATTTGTATTTGTATTTTCTTTTTTCCATTGCCAGGGAAATTAAATGAAGAATACTGCGTTAATTAAACACTATAGCTGAGATTTTAAATGCACAGGACTCCGAAAATTAAAAATTCTGGTTTCTGCAGAAGCTATAATGTCCTCACCGCACACATACAGTACATTACATAGGGATGTGAGAAATCCACTTTTTTTCTTTTTGTTGGATACATTTATTAAGCATTAAATTTAATCTCATAATAAGTACCAGTCAGGGTCACACATTTTGTTCAGAAATATTTTTCTCTGGCAGTGCAAAGTTGGCATAACCTTTTCCATTGTTTGCATGCATGCAGTGTCACTGGTGGGTCAAGGGGATGAGTTTTCTCACCATAAAGTACCTGATTATTTCTACCATATCAAGGATGCTGGGAGGTCCTGAACGGCCTTCAACTGAGGTGATCTGAGGAATGGCTTGATCAAAGATGCAAAATATGTCTTTCTGTACATTTACATAAAGGAGTTGATTCAGCTATCATTGAAATCAATATCCCTGGCTAATGTCTGCCTTTGAATCCATGTGTTCAACACATGGATGCCAGTTGCCATGTGTATTTGAGGGCAAAATTTGGCTTCCAGTCCTTAATGCTGAACTGACTTTTGTTGATGCATTTACTAGTGTGGCAGCCACAAAATCCAGCTTTTTTCCTGTCTTATGGGCAGGGGCGGCTCCAGGCCTCAGCACGCCAAGCATGTGCTTGGGGCAGCATGCCGTGGGGGCCGCTCTGCCGGCTGCGGGGGGGGCGGCAGGTAGGCGGCCTTCGGCGGCATGCCTGTAGAGGGTCCGCTGGTCCCGCAGCTTTGGTGGAGCCGCAGGACCAGCAGACCCTCCACAGGCACGCCTGCGGGAGGTCCACCAGAGCCGTGGGACCAGAGGACTCTCCGCAGGCACCAGCGACCAGCAAAGCGCCCACCGTGGCATGACACCATGCTTGGGGCGGTGAAATGTCTAGAGCCGCCCCTGCTCATGGGCTCCCATACAGCAAGATACATTGCACCATAATGCAGATTTCCTGCATGCTGCCTCATTGCTGAGCAAACCTTCTCAACCATCTGTCCTGTCTCTGTAGCATACACTACACTATATGAGGACGAGCTATGTCACCTTTCCCAAGTAATTGCCTTGCTGGTTTTAATCTCAAGTGGCCAATTTTTTTGCTTTCATTACAAAAGGAAAAAGGGGAGGAGGGAGGGAACAACATGAACTAAATGTCCTGATTTGGCTTATTTCATGGCATTTGAGTTTAAAACAGTGTCCAAATTAAGACACTCCTATTAGGCATCCTTACTCATGAGACTGATGCCATTAATTTCAAAGGAGTTACTCCCTGAAGTAAAGGCCGCTCACATGAGTAAGGGTTTGCAGGATCAGGACCTAAATTCCACATTTTTGAGGGGAAAGCTCATAGAAGGATGTGAGTTGCAGTGGAAACAGTTAATTCAGTATGATAATATGCATTTAATCTTAGCAAGGAGGATTGCTCCCAGAAACACAGATTTCTTGTCATAATACAGATTTGTCTCATATTGAAGGAATGCCAGTGAAAACAATGAAATATTTGTTATTTGTGTTCCACTACACAGCTCTTTTAAAAATAGTAATAACTGAGAATGTATCGAATAACAGTGTCATCATTTATCTTACCAATTACTATGCATACTTGCATGATTATTAAAACAGCCTGTCTGAGAGAACAAAAGGAGTAAATTACCAAGACTGTGGCTAAGGAAGTCAGGGCCTAGACAATCATTTCGAACTTCCTATTGAAAAAAAATGCATCTTAAAACAGTTAAAACAAAATTGAGAAAGAATCTAAAATAATCTCATTACTCAATTTTCAGAAGTTTTCAGTGTGGGCCTAACTTTACGCCCAGTATTGACAGTTTATTTTTAATGTTGTGGTAGTTCCCAGAGGTCTCAATTATGAGTGGGGGGTTCTACTGTGTGGCACTTAACAAACATAGAAATAAACCCAGTAACTGCTCCAAAGAGGGTAACATCTCAGAATAACTATCTGGTTTATTCTGAGTATTGTTGACATAATTGCATAGCTGTACTTTATCGTCTGGACCATAATGGAATGGCAGTAGATACTCAGATTGTAACTAGCCATTGACACCAGGAGTAGGTTACCAGCTGCCCACCCATAATTAATGGCTTTCTTTACCCCAGCAGTGGGGGAAGAAGGGCTCTGCTGTATCCAATCAAAATAATAAGTATATTATCTACTCCACCCTTTTCTTATGTCCTCACCCTATTGACATCTCCTCTTCTTCTGATGGCAGTCCCAACCCTACCATCAAGTGTCAGATCTTTCGTTGATCCTGAATGTCTAATTTTTGCACTACTTATTCGTTTAGGGTCATATAAGCTACGATTTGAAGTTTTTGTTCAGTTTCTCTAACGTGATTTGCTGTTTGCAAATGTTACACAATCCAAGAAACTTCAGCAAGACAAATCAGAGGCTTTCTTGTCCTAGTTATAAAATTTGGCCAGGACCCAATGGCTTGCAGAGGCAGAACTGATTAGAACTGGAGCTAGGAAACAAGAAAAATGATCTTGCTGGGTTCATAAGAACTTTTTTTTAAAAAAACATGCAGATTTAGTCTAATAGTGTTTCAGTGACTCATAAGCATCATTTAACATGAGGAGTTTTTAATCCAAGTTTCCTAAAAGATGATTAGAAATAGATGGTCATTGAAGTGCCCTACTTTCCTGAGTATTGCCAACATGTCAGTGAGGTAGAGGGCAGTGCAGCAATCAGGTAATATACCCAACACCTGGAAAAAAAATTGAATTCATGTTCAGTCTCCAAAGAAATTACTTTAGACAATGACCTGGAATGAGGCCAAATGGTGCCTCTGCAAATTCAGAATAAGTGTCATAGGAGGAAAGAGAAAACACAGGGTACATAAGAATGAGAGGAAACAAAATTTGAGAAAATGGTAAAGATTTAAGCAGCTTTTTAAATCCACTGGAGACCCTCTCTTTAATGGATCTCTTCCAATCCCGCTCTGCCAAAATCATGTAGTACATTCTGTACTGTGTTGGCTCAGCAATGGATCACACATTGCTGTGATTATCTGGGACACAGGTGTGTCTGCTGTCTTATTTTATTTATTTATGTATTTAGTTATCTACTTATTGGTGGAAGGAAAAGTTCCCCATGGATAGAACAAGGAAAATATTAGCATCAGGGAAAGTCCAGCCAACCTAATACACCCAGTCCCCTAGTGGTTTATCCAAAGCTTATCTTCCTGCTTTAAAAAACATTCTCACTTTCTTCTTTTCCCAGAGTCAAACCCAGGCCCCTCTAACTCACGTACACTCTTTCCCCAACAACTTATCCAATATGTTTGTTACCCTTTGCTTCTACTAGTTCTACATGAGTTGCTAGTTATGCCTCATTTCTTCAATTTTATACTATATTTTCCTAGTTTATAAAATCACCAAGGTGAAAAATATTTGTCCTGCCACCTCATTAATCCCATTCATTATTTTGAAAACATTTGGAAAATAGCTTTTTGATTAAATGGAAATTTTCATGAAAAAAATTCTGTTTCATCAAAATTTTTCACAGAAAAAAGTCTTTTAATGACTAGAGCTAACAAAACCTCCTTCCACTTTGCCTTACATGCCATACACAGGCTAGACTGCACAATGAACCTGAGTGATTGATACCTGGGTGTTAACGTTCTCACTGCAAAGCCCTGCCCATGTTACTCTGTCCTCAGTCTTTCTGCATTCACTTGTATTTGTCTGCCTGTGTGTCTGCCTGTCTTGGGCCATATTCCATGATGATTCTTTGTGCAGAGAAGCTCTAGGATTCTTTCCCTGTCAATTGTGGAAGAACTTGTCTATCCTTCAAGGGGAATTGTGAGAAGGGTTTGGAAGGACTATCAGCACTCTAGTATTTTAGCCTGTGTCTTCACTGCAAAGTGGGTAGGTTCCAGCACGTGTTATAGCAGAGCCACAGTTCTAACCCTCACCTTCAGCCAGTAAGCTAACCCAGGTTAAAGCACCTCTAAACCCAAGTCAGAGGTTTTTTGTGTGGATAGTAGGAAGGTTAAGTCTAAAACACAGGCAGTACAAGAGTCTGGGTTAACTGTGTAGCATAGACTTACCCTTAGATTCTTCTAATCTAGAATCATAATGCTGTACCCTGCCCCCCTCTGTAAGGCAACAGTATCATTCCTGAAGCATGCTAGCCAGTACTGCACACAGTATTTTAATTGGGATCTAACTAGTGCTTTCATCTCTGTGGTTTTGTATTCTTTTCTATCTCTTAACAAAGTAATCTCCTGGCCTGTTTAGCGTTTCTCTGCTTTGAATTGAACTGATGGATTTAATGATTTCTCTACAATAACCCCAATTCCTTTTCCTGATCAGTGTGCTGAACAATTGTTTTATTTAACACATGTTCTCTAATTTGGTACCTTCCTCCCAGACTAATTCTCTTACATTTGTCTTTCTACTTTAAAACGTATTTAGCATCCACCAGTCAGTCTCCTAAATGATGCAAATCTTTTTGATCATTATTTGCACTGGTTATCCTACTAGCTTTACACTTTATAGATCTCTGAACAAGTGATAAGTTTAAAAGTTAGGAATAGACACCGGGAAATTTGATTTTTTTTTTTAAATAGAAATGGTCCCCAATTGGAAATTTTGGAACCAAATTTCAACTTCCACACCACAAAGTTTGGGAGGAGGGAGTTTGGAATCAGGTTTCTGGTTTAGACATATCTCTATATTTGAGTAGTATTTTATTGAAATTTTAATCAAATTTAAAAAAGTTTTACTCTTCATTGGGCCAAATTCTGTGCTGTTTTTTATCCCATGTGGCTCCAATGAAATCAGCATAGAATTCAGTCCATCCTGTCTAGTTCTCACCATTCCTGTCCTGCAACAGCAACTCTCTAACTATGTGTCCACCTATGTGACAGTTTATGAATGCGTAAGGGAAAATTCAAAACAGATAACAGCCAGTGCAAATGCATTCCAACAAGAATATGTAAAATGTACAAAGTTCATGCGAAGAGTTCAGAAGATAGGAAGCCACCAAGAGAGTGCTCCTCTGTGACAAATGCATTCCAGCAAGAAATTAAACCATGGATCTTTCTATCCAAAAGTAGTAGGGCTACCTACAGTGCTAACAGAGAATATACATATTGTGTCAGTAATGGTCTTATTTATTTGAGGCCTGTAAGTAAAGTTTTCAGACAGAGTACTCAGATTTATAAAAGAGAAGGAGCAGCCATTGCTATTTTTGAGTAGAGTAACACTAGAGTATTAGTTATTTGAGGTAGAGACTCAGCAATCCAACTACTAATTTGGCCCAAACACATTTAGGTTGTGTGTGTGTGTGTGTGTGTGTGTGTGTGTGTGTGTGTGTGTGTGTGTGTGTGTGTGTGTGTGTGTGTGTAAGGCAAAGTTACAATCAAACATTAACATACTACATTGTACATTACTTATTACTTATTCAGGGTCAGGCTGATATTCAAAGAACAAGGCTAAACATTATGCCTTGCTGGCAGGGGAGCCTTCCTCCTCTGAGTAGGTTAAACAAGGTGGCTGAATTTCTAAATACCTATCCTATTTTTGGTGCTTCTCTTGTGTACATACTTAGTGTGATAGTTTTTCCATTACAGGGACAGTCCATATTATACTATATCACAGTTACAGAGGAGGAGGAATCACATAATTGCAAATTATTGGAAAACCAAGTCCAACTACTGACAATAAAAAAGAAATGAATTTGTCATTCTGTTTAAAATGAAGGCCCTTTACTGGAACAGTGAGTAAGCAGGTCAGGGGATCTTTAGGAAGCTGGCATTTTGTCATCAGTTGAATCTCTTTAATAATTTTCTCCTAAAACCATATAATTCTTGGACACAACCACCATGTGTGCAAGTGTGTTCCCCTTTCCCTGCAACCCCTCCAACAGAGCACCTCCCTCATAGCAAAACTACGATGGACCTTAACTGGAGTCAAATGCTATCTATATAGTAATTTATAAAAAAGAATTCTATCTGACCTACACAAAATTGAAGATGTATATCCCCTTTCCTATACCCACTCATCCAGATCAGTTTCTTTGTCCAAATCTCTCTCCCATCTTTTCAGCTGGGCAGGTGTGGGGGCAGAATCTTGGTCCTGCTGGCTCCTGGGGCTCCTGCTGCAGGCTCACACCCACCAGCAGCCAAGCTCCCCACTCCCCTGCCTCCTCCCCTGAGCGTGCCACATTCCCGCCCCTCCTCGTCCCTCCCAGCACTTCCCCCGGCCACCAAACAGCTGTTTGCTGGCACTTTGCACACTCTCGGAGGGGGAGGGCCACAGCATGCTCAGGGGAGGAGGCAGGTGCAGAGCCTTGGGGAAGAGGGTGAAATCGGGGCAGGGTGGTGCAAAGGCAGGGCCCTCGCACTCCCCCTACATGTACCCCCCTAGCCCCAAGCTGTGAGCTGCTCAGGGCTGGGGGCTTGGGTGGGGCAAGGGGCTGGGAGCACCCCCATGACCCCAGCACACACATCCTGCCATGACTCCTGCACCCCCTCAAATATCCCCAGTCCCTTGCTCTCCCTGACTCCCGCACCCCCACACACATATCCAGGCCCTACACACCCAATGCCCTGCACCCCCACACATCCCCACCCTGAGCACCAAATGGGAGCTCTTGCAAACCCCCCACATTCCCATCTGCACCCCTTACATCCCGAGCCCTGGCCTTCCCTGACTCCTGCAACCCCCCACACCCCCTGCCCCCCACCCTGCCCGCAGCCAGCTCCACACTACGCCTGCCGTACCCCCGCAGCCAGGGCCACAACCCCTGTCTTCAGGCAATCCCACACCCCTTCCTTCCCTCCATCCCACCCTGAGCACCAAATGGGAGCTCTTGCAAACCCCCCACATTCCCATCTGCACCCCTTACATCCCGAGCCCTGGCCTTCCCTGACTCCTGCAACCCCCCACACTCCCTGCCCCCCACATCCCCCTGCCCTCCCTGAATCCTGCACACACACCCCACACACACATCCCCACCTGCGCCCCTCGCACCAAACGGGAGCCGCCCAGGTAAACGCTTCATACCCCAACCCTCTGCCCTAGCCCTGAGCCCCCTCCCACTCCCTAAGTCCTGGTCAGACCCTGCACCCCAACATTTTTTAAGATTTTTTTAATAAAGCGCTCTTATCCAAAGTTAACGATACAAACAAACAATGTTTGGAAAGATCATTAAGTGGTCTGCTGAGACCCTCAGCAATTTTCAGGTGGTCTGTGGAAAAATAAATTAGACTACAAAAACAATCAAGGTACCTCACTTTATTTTCATTTACTTCCTATTACTTATAGGAGGAGGATGAAGAAGGAAAAAGAATGAAAAATGGGGTGGTGAGAGATAAGAGAGAATGTTCTTTTTCTTGGCTGGATCCCAAGGAGGGGCCCCAAAAATGAAGCTGAGCACAGGGCCCCACTAACTCTAAATCCGCCACTGCTTGTAAATACAGGATCTTTATATTATTTACATGTTTACATATTTCTTGGTATGATTTCAGAAACCAAGACTCAGGAACAGCTGTCCAAATTGAGTAATCGCAGGTCTTGTCCACAGCGAATAGTCACTTCGATATTTCCTAGGGATAAATTAGCTAAGGGAGAGAGCCTCAGCAACAGGAATTTTAAACATCATAATAACAACAACAACAACAACGAGGCAAATTAGGGAAAGCTGGTCCCTTTGCAGGCTTATTCAGAACTTTAGAACTCACCCTTGGTCTTTCATGTTTCTGTATAAATTTTAACATCCTGCCATGTTTTTAATGTCATGCCAGGGATACCAACATGGATTCACTAAAACAAAAATAATAACTTTGGGGGGACATTTGTCTTTACTGAGGCTACTCTCCCTAGCCAAGAAACTCCTTATTTGTTCCGTTCTTCCAAGTCTTTCATTATTTTTATTCCACATTAAAGGGTAATTTGTCTTAAGAAATTTTGTATCTTTTGTCACAATATTTATTCTTAAATATTTTAAAGATTCCTTTATCCATTTAAATTTATGTAGTTGACAACAATTTGGCCAGTAGCTTCAACTTGCTCGAGGGCAGGAGGAGCATAACCTGGTCCCCTGGTTCAAAGTCACACACCTGCACCTCCTGGTTATAAGTCTGTTCCTGCCTGTCCTGTGCAGCCTTTAAGTTTTCACGAGCCAGAGCCCCAGCCTGAGCAAAGTATTCCTGCAGTTGGAGGACATACTTCAGGAGTCCCTGGGTTGGAGAGGGAGACTGCTCCCAAGTTTCCCGCATTAAGTCCAACAGGCCCCGTGGACGGCGTCCATACAATAGTGCAAATGGGGAAAACTTGGTTGATGACTGGGGTACCTCACGGATGGCTAGCAGCAGGGGAGGGAGCAATTGGTCCCACTGGTGTAGCTCCTCTGGGGGGAACTTCCGCAACATCTCCTTCAGGGTGCGGTTGAACCATTCCACCAGACCGTCCGTCTGCGGGTGGTAGATAGAGGTGCATAATTGTTTTACCCCCTGGCGATGGTCCGGGCGGTGGTGCTCCACAATGGGATGGCCTCGGGGAAACTGGTGGCGTAGTCAACGATGACCAGGACATACTGGAACCCGGCAGTGCTTTTTGGTAGCAGGCCCACCAGGTCCATGGCCACTCATTCAAAAGGTGTCTCAATTATAGGCATGGGGACCAGGGGTGCCTTGGGCACTCGCTGGAGAGCGGCTAACCAGCACTCTGGGCAGGAGCTGCAATAGTTCCTCACCTCCTGGTGAATACCGGGCCAGAAGAACCGCGTCAAGATCCGGGTGAGGGTCTTCTCATGGCCCAGATGCCCAGCAGCCGGGATGTCATGTGCCAGCTTCATCACAGCTCGCCGGTGACACCGCGGTACCAGCAGCTGTGTTTGGGGTTCCTTCGTGCAGGAATCATGGTCGATCTGGTAAAGACGGTCCCGGCGTAGTTCGAAGTGGGGCCACTGGGTTGCGCACTGGGGGTCGATGATTGTCCCATCGACTGCCACGAGCTGTTCATAGGCCGGCTAAGGGTAGGGTCAGCTCTCTGATCACGGCAAAAATCAGTATGGAAGAGGGGTTCAACCGCGGGCACCAGCAGGGGATTGTCAGTTTCTTTGGTCTCTGGTTCAGTTCACGGGGTCCCGCACTCCTCTTCCGGTAGGGCCTCCTGGCACTCTCCCTCCAGCACTGGGGTCGACCAGAGGATCTCCTCAAAGATGGGCCAGTCCCGCCCCAGCATCACTGGGTACGCCAGTCGAGGTGCTAGGCCGACGATGATTCATTGGGTGACGCCACCTACTGTCAACGGGACTCAAGCACTAGTGTAAGGCTGGACGTCCCCATGGATGCATTGCAGGTGAATCGTTCCCAGGCGGGGGTCTGCCTGGGGTCCCAGAGTCTGGCAGATGAGCGTCTGGCCGCAGCCAGAGTCAATCAAAGCCTGGGTGGCATGGTCCCCAACAACACGCGCCCTGGTGTCCCCTGCACAGACCTGCCCTAAGCTGCAGTCCATTTCCATGCAGTCCCGCTGCAAGTGTCCGGACTTCCCGCAATGGAAACAGGGTCCGAGTTCAGGGCGACCACCCCGGGAGGGGGCTCCCCTCAGACTCATAGAGGGACTCCAGTGGACCCTTGCAACCCCCGGCACGGGGAGCACCGGACTGGGCTGAGGGGCAGGATTCGGACATCTGAACCGAGATCCCGGGCGGGCATCCTGCCTGTGGCCAAGGCTCCGCAGCCCGGTCGGAGCGTCCCCTTTTCTGTCCAAGTTAGAGCATTCGGGCCCGGGGTTTTGAGGTCGGAAGGCAGGCCCCATGGGCGTTTCGGCCACGAGAAAGTCTTCCATCAGCAAGACGGCCGCAGCCAACGTTGCAGGCTGATGGCGGAACACCCAGGCCCGTCCTCGCGCCGGTAGGGTGTGCACAAACTGTTCCAGGATGACTTGTTCCGTGACCTCCTCTGCTGTCCTTGTTTCCAGCTGTAGCCATCGTCTACATGCCTCCTTCAGGGCTTGGGCCACCAGCCAAGGTCGGGTGCCCAAGGGATACGTCTGGCTCCAGAACCGTTGCCGAAAAGTCTTGGGGCTGACATCTAAGGCATCCAAGATTGCGGCCTTGACTTGGCTATAATCCTTAGCCTCTTGTGTCACCAGCCCCCGGTATGCCGTCTGGGCCGTCCCGGTTAGATACGGGGCCAAAAGGGGGCCCATTGGTCCTGGGGCCACCCAGCGACCAGTGCCACCCATTCAAACGTTACCAGGAACGCCTCAGCATCATCATCGGGGCCCATCTTGGTTAGTCGCACTGGGGCAGCAGGGCGTGGTGCCCCAGCCCCATCCCCATCCCCTGGCAGCAGTTCTATGGGGTGTGGTAACGCTGTCACCAGCTGTTGCAGCTGGGCTCCGAGCTGCTTAATAAGCTGCTACTGCTGCTGGAGTTGGGTGGCATCCTGCTGTTGCTGATGTTGCAGCTGGGCAGCTGTCTGCTGCTGCTGCTGCTGTAGCTGAATGGCCTGCTGCTACTCCTGACTCTCAGCAGCTTAAACAAACGCTCCATCTCCATGGTTCTTTGGGGGGGTGGCTCTTCCCTTCCGACCCCTTCTCACAGTCAAGGGATCAGATCCCCAATTCTGGTACCACGTGTACAAGAGTTCACCGGGGCTCAACCCTCTCTGGGGTGGAGGGGAGCCATGCTGGCTCACTACACACCGATGGGTCCGGGGAAATAGTCCGGCTGGGGCTCTCCCTTGGTAGCCCTTGCGGTAGTCGGCTGCACAGTGGTCACATCTGGCCCTGGCTCCGGCGGGGCAACAACCACTGAGTCAGGGTGCTCAGGCCCTCAGGCAGGGCTGAGGGTAATGATAGTTAAGCCCGGCCCTGGGTCCAGGCAAAGCAACAAACGCTGAGTCAGGAGGCTCAGGCCCTCAGGCAGGGCTAAGCAACAGTAACAGTTTTAAGGCCCGGCCCTAGGTCAGGGCAGGGCAACAACCACTGAGTCAGGAGTGCTCAGGCCCTTAGGCAGGGCTGAGCAACAGTAACAAGCTTCGGCCTCCTCAGGCCAGGGAGAAGAGGAGTCTGCCACCCAGAAGTTGGGTGGTAGGGGACGCAGGCCCTCCCACTCCCCTACGTCCCAGCCCGGGGCCCTAGCAGCGACTGATGATCCGCTGCTTAGTCAATGGGGATCCTGGCCGCAACACGCTGACATAGTATCCGGTAATGCTGCAGCCAGACTGGGGTCGGCTGCCCCCAGGCTACTTCTGTACTCCCCCTCGGGCCCTACCTGGGTCCTGACGTCGGCCTCTGCAGGGTCCAGGAGCATGGGCTCGTCGTGGCCGGGGCTGGTTGGCAGGTCCAGCAACTCCTCCGGGTAGCTGGCACAGGGTAGCTCCGGCAGCTCCTCCGGGTAGCAGGTGCAGGGTAGCTCCGGCAGCTCCTCCGGGTAGCGGGCATGGGGTAGCTCCGGCAGCTCCTCCAGGTAGCGTGCGTGGGGTAGCTCCGGCAGCTCCTCTGGGTAGCAGGCACAGGGTAACTCTGGCAGCTCTTCTGGGAAGGGGGTGCAGGGTAGCTCTGGCCAGTCTGGGCGGCTGCCTTGGGCCGCAGGAGCTTCCCAGTCTCGAGCTCCCCTAGGGATGTCTGCTCTCTCCGGCAGCTGGGGCCCCACTGAGCTCTGAGGGCTGGCCTTTATAGTTCCAGGTCGCCGCCTGACCCTTTGAGGGGCAGGCTCAGAGCTCCCTAGCTCCGCCCACTCTGGCCTCTGGCTGGGCTCTTCCTCCTCCAGGGCGGAGGGGAGCCACACCACCACAGTGCACAGACCTGCTTAGGCACATCTGAAAATCCCTCTAGGTGCCTATCTGCATCTCTAGATACCTACTTATCTGGCTATCTTACCGCTTAGGCACTTCTGAAATTGTTACCCTGTGTTTGGATGGTAGTCTCAGTTTTTCTATGTGACCAGTGTAGATATGCTAGATGAAGTGACAAAATGAGTTTTCTGTTGCTTTCCCAGGTCAGATAATCTTTCTTCCCTCAAATATCACACAGAGGTTCTGTGCAACTAACCCTCTAAAGATGATGTTTTGGAGTTTATCCAACATTTTTGCTCTACTTTCTTACACAAGAAAGCAAAATGCAGCAGCGGCTGATGTGGTAGTAGAGATAGGTTTGAAGTGTAGAATCTTAATAGTTCCCCAGAAAGATTTTTCCGTATTTGACTAAAATGTGTCACCAACAAATGCTGCAGTCTTCCCAGGACGTAAAGACTGCTGTAATATACTCATCCCAGAATGTACTTTTACATTTACAAGATCATTGTTTGAATTTGTTATACTATTAGCTTTTACATTTTACAAACCTCTGTCCAAGTGACAAGTTGCAGAGTTAAGGAGGATTATTGCTGCAGGAAAAGGATGCTGCCCAGAGCTCACTCCAAATAAAAAGTCAGTGGTATTTAGAGGACATATAAACTTGTTGAATGCAAACCATAAGGGCTAAAATCCTTTCACTTTACCGGGCTAAGAGTATAAGCGAGAAGCATATATAAATAACATTTTGATGTGCTCCCTGAAATTGAGGAAACAAACATACTGAGGAAAGATGCTTGTAACCCAAACTTCACGAGCCCTCCACTCAAACTTTGATGTATTCAAAATCTTGATCCAAATCTTGTGCCTGGGGCCCATCTCTATTAGTATCCAATGCTCAGAGCACAATCTTGAAACTGCCACAATCCTTTATTTCAAAACTCTCTTTCTTCAAATAAGGCAAAGCATGCAATCCCTTTTTAGAGCTATGTACATGCTGCATTTAGAGTTCTAAAAGTTGTTTTATAAGCTGTTTTATTATTATCTGAGTACAAAAAGCAACCAAAACATTTCTTAACCATATTTTTTCATGCTCACATAATTCAAGCCTGGCTGCATTGCTGTATGTCAAACTTTCTAAACAAATGGCTCAATTCCATTCCCATTGGAGTCAATGGCAAAACTCCCATTGGTTTCAGTAATTGGGTCCAAAATTGAGAGTTCCAACCTCTGAAGTACTTTACTGAGAAAGCTGTGATTGAGTGAGAACAGGCTCAGAGTAGAAGTGTGAAAGGATCATCTCACTGAGTCATTTTGCAGTCTTGGGGACAGACAGTTTGTCTCTGTGTAGACGTGCAGGGGGAGGGCACAAAAAGCCTCCCCATTGGTGGACATGTGCAGGGACCAGACACAGCCCTAGTGCTTGTACTGAGCACCAAGACTTCTCTAGGAGAGCACTGATAGTAGTGTCCACAGAGGAATCATGGCCCCACATTGAGAGCTGGAAGTCCATGCTACATCATGGAAAAGGGCATGACAACAGTCATGCTTGCCTGCACGCTCCCAAAGCTCCTGCACGCATTGTACCTACCTCAATGACAGTACAACTCTTAAAACTCTTGAAGGGTAATAAATATCTGCATCCCTTCTACCCAGCTGCATGTTAAAGGCACATTCCGGCTTGATTCAAGATATCCTTCCAGTTAACTTACAGCATTTGTCCTGTGTTCTTGGCCAAAATAGTCTTCCTCTAATGGCTTTCAGTATGCTGTGTGCAGTTGGCTGCTACATTGCAGCCCAGATGTGACTGAATTTTACCGATGCTATGTTGTTTGCAAAGCATCATCTTTTAATATGAAAGACTATGTCTGTAAGACTTATGATAGGGTATAGGTACCTCATTGTTTGTTGAAGGATGAAGGGGTTAAACCTTCACTGGACTGGAATTGTACAGCCCATAGGGGGACTGCCTTAGGTGTGGGCCTGGAGAGAAGCTGACAGCTGAGCCTCATGCACAAGGAAGTCAGAAAACCCGTAAAACTTCCAGAGGGGTAAAGAGATGGTCCCAAGAAAGGGGGGTTTCTTCCAAACAGAGGAGAGGTCTGGAGCCTAAGGTAGTGGATCATAGCACTCCCTCTTCTTTATCCATTCTTTTCCCTTACACAGAGTCAAACTGGGACTGCGTGGCCACCCTGCTGAGGGGAATTCTTATTGTGTGGTGGTTTCAGTTAGGTCGCCCTGACAAAAAGGGAACAATGAAAGATGAATTGCCTCCTAGGAAGAAAACCGTGTGAAGAAAGAGCTGGGTTTTGTTTTTGTTTTGCTATTCCTTCCTGGCTTAAAAGGATTGAGGCGATGACTGTTACAAGATTCTAAAAGTATAAAACAATTTTATTCACACACACACACACACACACACACACACACACCCTTGGTTTCTGTTCCTCTCTTTTTGGATAGATTTCAATTTGAAAATCAATTAAAAAAATTAGAAAACATAAAGAAGATATGACACCATGGAAGCACGCGAACGAAGAGTATCCCATTTTACCAACACACATGACTTTTTAAATGGTTTATGCTGAAATTACATTACTAGTCCTGAAACAACCAGTGTTGCATCCTGAAAGTCTCCACCACTGCCTCTCCTTTGCCTTTTGCACCTTAAGCCAATTTTCTATCCTGTGTCCTATTTTGCCTCCTCCTCCAGGACCTTAACCATTGAACTCTGATGTGAAACCTTGTCCAAATACTAGGGCTGTTGATTAATGTCCGTTAACTCACATAGTTAACTAAAAAAAAACTAACTGTGATTAAAAAAATTAATCGCAATTAATCGCACTGTTAAACAATAGAATACCAATTGAAATTTCGTAAATATTTTGGATATTTTTCTACATTTTCAAATATATTGATTTCTGTTACAACACAGAACACAAAGTATACAGTGTTTATATTATTATTATTTATTACAAATATTTGCACTATAAAAATGATAAACAAAAGAAATAGTATTTTTGAATTAATCTCATACAAGTACTGTAGTGCAATCTCTTTATCATGAAAGTGTAACTTACAAATGTAGATTTTTTTGTTACATGACTGCACTCAAAAACAAAACAATGTAAAACTTTAGCACCTACAAGTCCACTCAGTCCTACTTCTTGTTCAGCCAATTGCTAAGGCAAACAAGTTTGTTCACATTTACAGGAGATACTGCTGACTGCTTCTTGTTTACAATGTCACCTGAAAGTGAGAACAGGTGTTCTCATGGCACTTTTGTAGCCAGCGTTTTAAGGTATTTATGTGCCAGATATGCCAAACATTCATATATCCCTTCATGCTTCGGCTACCATTCTAGAGAACATGCTTCCATACTGATGATGCTCGTTAAAGAAATAATGTGTTAATTAAATTTGTGACTGAACTCCTTGGAGGAGAATTGTGTGTCTTGTGTTCTGCTTTACCTGCATTGTGCCATACATTTCATGTTACAGCAGTCTCGGATAATGACCCAGCACATGTTCGTTTTAAGAACACTTTCACTGCAGATTTGACAAAACGCAAAGAGGGTACCAACGTGAGATTTTTAAGGATAGATACAGCACTCGACCCAGGGTTTAAGAAACTGAAGTGCCTTCCAAAATCTGAGAGAGATGAGGTGTGGAGAATGTTTTCAGATGTCTTAAAAGAGCAACATTCTGATGCAGAAACTGTAGAACCCGAACCACCAAAATAGAAAATCAATCTTCTGCTGATGGCATCTGACTCAGATGACCAAAATCAGGGATCTCAAACTCAAATCACCACAAGGACCACATGAGGACTAGTACATTGGCCCAAGGGCTGCATCCTTGAAACCTTCCATGAGGCCCCGCCCCTTCCCTGCCTCTTCCCCCCTTCTCCCCCCTTCCAACCCCTTTCTCACTCCAACTCCGCCCCATCCTTGTCCCTATTCCAACCCCTTCACCAAATCCCCACCCCGGCCCCACTTCTTCGCTGCCT